>NC_052121.1:4614621-4713342 GCF_012273895.1 Zerene cesonia | reverse complement strand
AATGTCACATTAACATGATACCCTCCCCCCCCATCAACGTGTGACGTAATTTATGGATGGCCCCTTATGAAATTGTGAGGTATCAAAATATAAAGTGCAATCCTTTCACAAGCCTTCTTTATTTCAAATCGCTTCAAAAGTAAGTACGACCTACACGACGCTCCACAATTGGTTTTGCAAAGTAAGCCAAATGATCACCATCGAATTGAAGAACAAAACAAGTATTTACTTATCATAAATATAATAAGTAATAAATATTTATTGTTGTCTTAAGTCGGTAGTTTAATATGGTCGATATTTAATCAATCTACAAAACCTTTAAACACTTATGTAATGAATGAAGAAAAAGTAAAAAAATATTTTTAGCCGACTTTCCTCAAAAAAGACAAAGACTTGTAAATTTTAATTTAAGAGTATGATAAAAACAATATCCATGCATTGTTAAAATAAAAAAAAACATAATACAATGCTATAAGACTATGGATCGTTGCCGAAAAAAGTGATTTGAACCGGTCTGTATTAAAATGAAAGTTGCTTATAGGTAATACGCGCTACTTTCTCCTCACTCTTAAACTCACTTCTGAGTTTAACCGAGTGCATCTTTTTGCAGTGAACTAATTTATTGTTTTAATAGTAATTTTTATCACTTTTTAGATTACAAACAAATAAAAAAACCCTTTCCATATATAAGCATCAATTCTTTCCAATAAAGTCGGTTGTTTTGAGAAGAGATGGAAAGATAAGGAATGTAATTAAATGTTATAAAACTCTTAAATTAGTAATTTTTTTTCGAGACTTTACACATTATTTCAGTAATATTACCAGTCTTATATCCCTAGTTTATAAAGAAGGTTTTTGGAATAGATGATTTCAATAAAGTCAAGGATCATTTGCGTCGCAAACAACTGCGGGGTCAGTAGACTCGAGCGCGCAACCGCCGAAATTATCGCAGCACTACACGCGCCGTGCGGCCAACGAACGAACCAAGGCCATGGTGTACACCTCCCCTCCTTGCCCCCTGCTCACCAAGCTCCACTTCAACCTCCAATAACCTTACCGGCAGATATCTCAATGTCATCTCAATACATGGAAAAATTGCCCATGTTTTTCTTTGTAGTTGTTTATACTTTATTTGTAACGTTATCCCCATTACTTCTCATAAAGATGGAAGATAAGAGATAATAATTACGTAACACATTAAACATACCTATATTCAAAATTTGACATTACTACATTGACGGATGCGGCACAAGATAACATAGCATACAAGACAATGTCAGAATCAACATTAACGAATTTTCTCAATTAAGCTAAAGGTCATAGGGACGATGATGCGTATTATGTGTACAATCTAGATCGATACTGGCAATAGAGGCTGGATAACGTGGGCGCGAGGTGAGAGCGCGGAAGGTGGCGGGTGCGGAAGCGTTGGCGGGGAAGTGCGAGGCGCGGGGCGCGGGGCGCGGGGCGGCAGGTGGTGGCGTCAACGCGCGGCCGTGAACTTTCTTCGGACACGTTTTCAGGAGCAAATGCTGCGCAATAATCCGCGCTTCAATCTCACGGAGGCTTTTTTTATGCGAGAAGAGGCCATACCACAAAACGTTGTACCTGAGACACAGCGAACAAGTTTCTTTGGGAAAAACAATCACATAGTTCTGTTCAGGGGCAATAACATAGATCCATTTTGCTATCACTAGAAGTTGTATAAATAGCACGTCACTGATTCTATCCTCAAAATTTTGTAATAAGTTACAAACCTACGCTACAAAACTAAAAGTATTTCTATTTTTTATTCCTACACGCGTATAGCTTTTGCGTTTTTTTCTTTTATCTGGCACACAACTCATTAGAAATGTATTCAGTTCGAGTTCAAGTGTATTGATTTTTTATGCGAACAAAAGTGACGCAGCGTCTATCAAAAAATCAGAGCAAATCTGTATAATATTGTCAAATTTAATTCGACAGGAAATCCAGATTCAGACCTAAATTCACGGAAGTTTGTGGAAGGAGCCACTGTAAACACAGTCGAATGAGAATTGAAACACGACAAATCATTAGAATTCTTTTGTACGCTGAATATGAAATGACGGCGCTTACTCTATCGACACATAAAAACAGAACAGAAGTTGTTGTTGAACAATCACTTGTTATCTAAAGTATAGAGGGCGAGTAAATGTAACAGTAGGAAACGAATACACTTCCTCATTCTTGTCCCTGTTGTGTAGTAGTGAGTAATGCAACGTAACGCGCACACAACTCCGTTGCATTATACAACCTAGTATGTACATCAACAGTGCGCTCGCTTCGCTCTAATTACAGAAATAAGTACACAAGTCTACTTATTACCAATAAAGCATGTTGTATTTAGAAGCTCATAAAATTATAATAAAGCTAACATTTATTTTGCAAATAGGCAGATGGTCTTTGACATAATTATTTATGAACATTAGATATGACATGTTTATTAAAATCTCCTCCATAATTTATCGCTTGAAAGCTTTCAATATGACTCTGTCTTTACGTGGTCGTCCTCTGCAGGAGCAGGAAGTTTGGATTCTGAATAAAATATCAAGGTAAAACGACTCATAAATGGAGAGAGAAAGGAGTTACTTTACCCCCCTGTCAATTATACCAAATGTTTCCAACCGACTTACAAAAAGGAGGATTTAATCAAAACAGTTCAATAGATTTTTTTGTGTTTGTTAACTCATTTCTTTTTAATTCTGTGTTTTTTTTTTTTTAACTGATGCCTGCCATATGGTCCCATTTAAATTTGGTCTAGTTCTTCAAGGCGGTTAAGTTTTTTGTTCAAATATAATTATTGTTATTGGTCACCGCTTTAAATATGTGTCACAATCTTTAAAACGTATATAAGTAGTTTAAGATTTAAAAATAGAAAAAGAGTAGTTGGAATTGCCATTTCCTCATGTCGGGTTTGGTTTACCTTGGAGTTGCTAGCGTTGCGGTTAGTTTGGTACGTTCGGCATTGAAGTTTGGATAAGGAAGTCGTCAATATAATATGTATATCAAATTAAGCAAATATGAGCTATTGAAAACTAAATCCATCGAATAATGTCATGTTCAATCACTAGTTATTATGTGATCCCTTTTTTATCTACCACAGACACCTAATTTTAAGTTCAAAGATGTCAGTCTTCTGTCAGTCTGTAAATGTGGTACATATCCGCCAACTAAAATTTATTTAACTCTCAATGGAACTAGTGCCAAGACCTCGGCCATTATTGAGCTAAAAACTAAAGTTTTCATGATATCCCTACATAGATCACGTACTGTTTTCTATTTATATAACGGTCTAATTATAAAAAAGCGCGTACCTAGTTCTTCCTCTTTACAATATTAAATACGTAAGGCGAAAGAAAGAAGGAGATTTTGAAACGAGAGAGATTTATCTATATTGATGACATTTATCGTCATATATCAGCGTTATGTAAATGCAATAAGAGCGACGTAATATATAAAATCAGATCTCTCATCTAGCCGCCCGGGGGCCCCGTCTATCTGCTATTAAGCACCCGACCTTGGCCTTGGCACGGGTTGCCGAATCATGAGGTCACAGCGATTGAGCGTGTCCGGATCACACGGCTTGTATGTCATGCTTATTCATTTTGTCTAACACGTTACCCGGCATACAAAGGCCGCCCGCAATTTTAAAATTATACTATGTAGCTTTGTCTGCCTCAAATTGTATAGACTATATTTACTATGGCGAGCCCCTGTATTTATTAGATTCACTGATGTCCTGAATTTAAATTTAATTGTTTACGAAGTACAGAATTTTGGGGGTTATTTATCCAAAGTGATCAACTTAAGTTATTTAATAGTATAAATGTATTGTTTTTTAAATAGAGGTTAATTTTATAAAAAAGCTAGTTCCAATCAAATTTAAAAAATAAATCATACTCCAAATTCGCATTATAGTATTAATTATCAACAGTTACTAAAACTATGTAAAAGTTATATATACCTTGACTGTATGATCAATCACAAAGTTAACAACGATTTATTTCGATAGCCATATCTAGTATCAGTTTATAAAATGAGCAGATAAATATTAAATAATAAGACATGCGATGCGATTATTGCGAACTGAGTATCGTCAACGTCGCAGCAACCAACGGGGTAATTGACTTGCGCTGACCTCGCAATGCTTCGAAAAAACTCGTCAAAGCGCGGAGCACGCATCCACGCTGCTCAACTACAAAGTAAATTATTTATGATTTGTTCATTTTCATTTAATTGTCAACGCCAACGAAATGAAACCAAAAATATAAGGTGCAAAAGCACTATATTTTCGTTCGTTGAAATATATAATGCATGGCAGTTACGAATAAATAGCATATAGCTAAATGTTTGATAGGGATTCAGGTTTCGAGTGCGCTTTATATACCGGTCCCAGCGAGGCCTTGACCTGAGCTCACGTCGCAAATGTTCAGTCCCAAACAAAATGTCGACGAAGCACCTCGTGACTTCTTAGAACATCGGATTCACAACCGCTTCGTCCAATTACAATGTTGTGGCAATTCAAGTTTCATAAAATAAATATTACACACTGAATCTTTTCCAGGAAATCACTATGTTTATTTAAATGTGCATTCAACCATAACTTCCATACAGTATCCCTGTCTGGCAATTACGTTTTTATAAGAAGCTCATTTAAAAGTAATATAATTAAGTAAGTCCTTTTGTTAGGGAAGAATATGCTCCCTTGACCGCATTTTGTAAATAATGCTCTCCACTAATTTATGAGTGGTTAAATGGATGTGCAATAAATTATGCGCAAAGACCCGTTTTTCCAATGGGCTCGGCACGCTTGGCCCATTGTCCCAATGTCCTTGGTCCGCAGTCGCGAGAAGGTCGTCTGGCCCTGCAATTGTTACATTTGACTTTTTAAAGGGCGACAGTTAACGACCGTTCACAATTTCGAATAACATAATAATCTCTGTCATGCGCATTGTATATTGTTGGTTATTGGGACACAATAACAGTCTACAGCTTTTTAACATTTTCTATAAAATGTATATACCTAGAGCACCATTTATTACTAACTTTTTTTTTCTATTTTATAACAGCGTAGAAGAGATTTTATTTGGCAATTATCATTTTGGTAAGTGAAAGTTTTTAGTGACAACGAAAAACAAAAAGTCTTTTGTTTAAACAACTAAAAGGGATAAGCTTTTGGCAAAAGCAAACCCACTATACTCTCACTATCATATAAAAAAACGGAAACAGAAAAACCGATCATAAATTGCAAACAATATAAAACCCGGTTATTATAAAAAGTAAGGCAAATTCTCTTAGATCAATCTAAATTGGGCTCTATGGTCACAACACAACTGTCTGAATGCGTACCTACACAATATACATGTGGCTACCGAGCTTAAGGGACGACACGATTTTTTTTCAACACTCCATATATTCTGGCAAGGACTTGGCAATACAGAAAAAAAACCTTTCTCAGTCCACATAGAATTTATTTTCCCTTTTTTAGCGATTTGAAATACTATGTAATTTGATACAGACGACCCCATACTAAAAAGTTAGAAGGATGTCGGAAGGAAATAAAAAAATTGGTTTTCACTACACGCAATTTTTTTAAACAAAGTCGCATATGGCGTTGGTAACAATTTCATATTGTTCTTTTATATATGGAGAGTGTGCAAGATTTCCTCCATGGTACAGTGGTCGCTTTCCACCGGGGTCAGAGGAAAATAATTGTCTTGGTCTGGCAGGTGTCAGGACACAGAAGGCTGACCACTTAAAGTGAAGTCCCATGTCCCCCAGTGGGGTGATCAGCCCTATGTGTCCTGCCAGAACGAGACATTTTTTTTGTGAGTCCCCACCAAGAATCGAACCTGGTACCCTTCGGTTCGCTCACGAGTTAACCATTACAATACAGTGGCGCTCAAGATGGTCACCTACTTGCCCGTAAAGTAAATCGATCAGGGGAAAAGATGTTCAAGGCATTTGCCCCATGCCCCACAAGGGGTCCCGGAATTCACACAATCACACTGCCCCAGAAGAAGACATTCTAGAAATACACTACTTAATAAAGTTAAATATATTCTAGATGTTATTTCTTGATCACTAATTTAAAAAGGATAGAAAAAACTAAACAAACTAGTATGAACTGAGAATTTCTTTAAATGTCAACCGATTACCGAATAAGTATTTTTTTGCGATATGATTTTTGTTTGCTTTTTTGGGATTCCGTTCTCAAAGGGAGAGCGGACCCTATGCCTAAGACTTCGCTGTCCGTCTGTCTGTCTGTCTGTCCATTTTTCTGTCACCAGACTGCATCATATGAATTTAATTTAAGTTAATACAGTTGAGATTGCAGAGACTATGTACTACCAACTAACTATGTACTGAGAATACATATAAAAATCCGAGAATATAAAGATATCAAAAGGTGGCACACACATAAATTGGGATTTTTTTTTGGCTTATTTGTACGGAACCTTTAGTGTCTCGATTCCACCTAGCACATAATCGACTTTTTGGAAAGTACATATATTTTTTACCTTGAGGATATTTGCGAAACCTTAAAAGCATGTGTTTCCTTTTTGGGTAAGCCATTTTAATAGGAACAAAAACGCTAATTCATGTAAGTGAAGTAACACAATGCTCATTTTCAATCAATAAAAAGAATGTATCATTACTTGAGAAGATGATGCAACATTCTGAGTTATATGATTAAAAATCATAAAATATCACTTAAAGTATTAAGACACTAGATTAAATTAAAAATATATTTTCTAGGCTCTACAAAAAGCTATATAAGAAAATGTTATCATTCAAAATGTTAGACGTTTTTATGAAAGCAGTAAGCCAAGTCTGTAACTTCAGGGTTTTGCAAAGCGCCTGCGCGGGCGGTGGCCTTGACCGGCCTGCGCCAAAATTTACAGGTCATTCACCTCCCCGCCGCCCACCGCCGCTCGTCTTTATCTCATATAAATAACTTTCCACTATGAACTGATAAGAACTTTATTTGTTCTGAGATACGATTTGAAATCGTTTGACACGTATCTATACAAAATGTTATATCAAATTGAATCATGTACGTATCGGTTATAGAAACTTGTTTATCAATAAGCCTATACGTGCCTATACCTACAATGCGTCTTCAGATCTTTATGTTATGCGAAATAAATGTTATCAACGTGCCATTTTTGCTTTCTTTTGTTTTAATTTTGACGAATGAATTTTAGTGCCCTATTAAATATACTAAAAATTTTTGGTTTTTATAAATTTAACCTAAAATGCTGGATCCTCATTGTAGGTAGGATACGACTACGAAGTAGTAAGGGGATTTTTAAAATGACAAGACATGTTTAAAAATACATGTTAATAATACCTTAGGTATAACATCTCTATTGTTTATAAACATTTATCCTGCTTCTCATTATTTATGGGTTTGTTCCGGAGTAATTGTTACGGAGTACAGTTTAATAGGCCTTAAATTAAGGGAAGTGGGTTCCTACCAAAGAATTGGGCAAACCGGCCGATGCGGCAGCGGGTCAGTCCGTCACGCGGCGACCTACAGCGCTTGCCATCCATTAGCTCGTTTTCGTGTTCAAGTTCACTCGCGTTCCATCACCAAAAATATTTTAGTAGTGTGACGCAACCGGCCGCGGCTGCGTCCCACTCGAACGTTCCGGCGAGCTCTCAGTCCGCACCGCTCTCACGCGACCTTGGCCGCGGTGCGCCCGCAAGGTTCGGGTCTTCGAACTCGCCGCGCGGCGAGGACGCGGGACGAGGGGCTGTTATTCCTCCAATGGCTCGACGCGCACGTCTGCGCGAGCTCCCCATTGGTCCGTTCGCGACGCGGCAATGACCTCGAAGACCGGAGTTTGAAGCGCACCGAGTCTCACTTTGAAACGCAGACCGACAGGCTTTACCATCCGATAGAGCCTATATTCGCTTGGCCGCGCTCTATCCAACGCCGAACCGATTGTATCGCACAGAGCTGCGATCATTTTGCAGACTTTCACTCTTAAGGGGAGACTTGTATGGTTACGATCAAAAGTACGCACGGCCCGAGCTCAGTTCGTCGATCGAGCTCGAGTGAAACGCACGCGGCGCGTGCAGCGGCAGTTTTGCGGGACGAGCGACCTTCATCCTTCGCGACGTGCCGGCCGCGCGCCTCGGCCCATGCACTCCTGTCCTATATCCAGTCTTAGAGTGCACAGGACGTTTGTGTCGAAGAGCTGCACAGCTCAGATGTGACTTCGGTGTAGTGTTGTGTGTAGGAGGACAATTATTATTGTTTAGTTGTTTATCATTAATGACTCTGTGATGTCTCCGGATAGCAGTTACGGGCGTTACGATACGCCAACGCCAGTTGACAATAACATTATGATGAGTCCAGCGCATAAGGAACGAGAACCAGAACTCCATATAGGTATTTACATCGGATTGTTTACATAATATTTTCATCATTTTTTTTTTTCATACTCACACTTTATTTATAAATTTTTAGCTAAGTACATAATTTGAATAAAATATTATATTTTTAAATATTGTTGATATGTTCAAAGCATGATGTAAATTTTTTCATCTTATAAATTAATATAAAACCGAAAATTTAAACGTATGCACTTCACTTTGCTACTTCTTTAAAATTCATATGGATTCCAAATACATACTTACTGTACTAAAGTAAAAAAAACGGTATTTCATAAATTTTTATTAATAACTATCTCTGTCTTAATAATAACTGTGTCTGTCCAAATATATTCCTGCAATGAAATATTGAAATATTATAATTCTTGATGTTTGTACATTGTGCTTAAAATGCGATTTTAGAAATTCAATTTAACATCTGAACGTCGATGCTGATTAATTAATTATTAAGGTATATATAAACAGCTGTCTCACAAAAACGACAGATTATGTTGTAAAATAATTGATTAATGATTTCTTTACCTTTCCCATAAAGGGGTAAAAAATTGTAATACGCGTTTAGTATTATGATCTGATCGCAGAACGAAATGTTGATAGATTATATTTTAAAATTGCATGAAAGGGCTGAACATAAACAATTAACATGAACATTGTACGAAACGTGCACTTCAGAGAATAATATGCTCTAACCCCCTTCCAATCGATAGGGTTCAATGTGAATCATAACTGCAGGGAATCGTTCCTATACATTCGCCTTACAACTCCTAATGATCTTATCGCATTTAATCGATTAAGTATAAATGTAATTTTCTCTGTTAAATTGCTTGAATGTAACAACAAAAGAACAGACCGTTACATCTGGGAACTATTTCCATCCGAAACCGTGACATATTTTGTTAATGGTTGATATTGCGATTTACGTAATAGGTACGGTTTTATAAAATAATTAATCAGTGTATCATGAGTCATTGGTAGATATAAGAAGGAATAGCCCCGCGACTAGGTTCAATGTTCTAACAGCTTCCGTCTCGCTGTACCACTTTTACTTTCATGTGAAGCTTGTTCAAGCTCGTTCTGAATGCACTTGGTTAGCTTTGAGATAACACTATCTCATCATTTATAGGTATGCACCGTGCCGTGTACATAACATTATTGTTATGAGCATTGTAAGTGCTATAACCTATGAGCATAATGTACATATTATTTACAAATAAACAATACCCTGACACAGATCTTAGCTTCTTACGCGCCTCTTACGCGGGCTTAGTACGCTTGACTGCAGCTGTTCGAGTTACGTGGTCGCGAGACTTTCTCGTGCACTTTCCTCGCCTCTTTAATTGACGTAACGAGCGAGTGACTCTCACACGAGCCAATCAGAAAAACGCTAGCGTTGCATCACCCGAGGTGAAATGACTGCACGGCGCACGCTACGAGTTACTCTTACAATTATTCTCTTGCAACTGCACCGATTACACCTCATATCGCTTTCGCGGTTAGCTCTATTGTAATGCTCAATACTCACTTTCATAATGTTACCTCGTACACGCGAGATGGGATAAACCAGTCGTATAGAATACGAGCGAAGCGTCTACAGAAAAAAGAAAGTATCGCCATAGAAAGCGAGCGCTCCGAGCATCGACCCGAGGCAAATGTTGAACAGAAATAGAAAGTTTCTTCCAAAAGCCTAAGCCGGCTCCCTTAACAAATAAACAAACATCACGAAGGGAAAAGTGAGAGCGGTCGGGGGCGCTCAACGCACGAACCTGTTTCCTGATCGAGGCTGCGCGCCCTCTACCTCTAATTCAACATCTGACGTCACACCTGTTGTCACCGGTTTCTTATCTATCACTGACCTACTAACGAAATCGATTTTGTCATTTATTATTTCATTGAGTCTCCACTAATTATTATTACACATAGTTATTCCTAATAAATGTTAATTTATTACCAAGATTAAACAAATAGATTATTAGTTCGAAGTCGAGTAAGTCGTGAATGTAACTCGCACTTAAAGGGTCAACGACATCGCTCAAATGCAGTAGAGAGATTTTACGCTTTCTAAAATAACTATTCAGTGTCACCAACGCATGCAACATAATGTGGTTACGTCACGTGCTTACAACCAGTTAGGATTGCAATTTACGTGTAATTTACGCAACAGGTACGAGATTTAATTAGAAAAGCGATCATACATATTTTTTATCCATTTTCAGTTGAATACGATACAAAATATAATATTTTTGTTTTAATTGACTCAAGTCTTGAAGTTACGCGACTTTAACTCTATGTTTTTGTATAAGTACACCTGGGGTCGGATATATTTCATTATCATTACTCAACATATTCTTTCATTTTCTCAATTTTTTTAAAACTTGAGAAAATGAAAGTTTTTTAGTTGTTGCTACACTATTTTGGTACCAAAAGGTTGTGAGTGCCAAAAAACGTGTTTGGCAAACTTATTTGCAAATGAGTGAAATAAATATCAGATGAATGTTACACAAGGTCACCTTATTAAAAGAAACCTTTTGCATAAGGGCAAATTGTAAAAAGCTAATAGATTTGAAGGTATTTTATAAAAACGTGATCAAGCAACTCACCGAACCTAATTGTTTACTAAGTGTTGTTTTTGTTTGTTTCAGAATTCGACGGTACAACAGTGTTGTGCCGTGTGTGTGGTGATAAAGCTAGCGGTTTCCATTATGGAGTGCATTCCTGTGAAGGCTGCAAGGTAAACAAACAATTTTTATATGTATATTAGAAGACTTGGAACAATCGTCACATGCTCATTAATACTGATATTACGCGTGATATCTTTGTGAAAGAATGATGTATGTGAGAATGTACTAGACGATAAATATGGGATGTTAAGAACTCTATATTTATCGGGTTTATATATCGCTCAGGCGATATAATGGACTCTCACCAAACTGACACTACTTGATTACAAATAGCATTTTTATTTATAATAAACAATAACATGAAACATAAGGTTGGCGTCGTTCTTAAATCATGTTAGTTGTACGTATACTATTAAAGGAGCATTACTTTTATAAATTACGAAAGGAAGCCGTCTCGATGTCCTAGAATGTAAACAAGGCCGCAACACGCGGAAGACAATCACTGTAGTCAACTGAACAAAGCTTGGCCATGGTATTTTTGATGTAAATCGTATTTAAATTTCGTATATTGAATACATGTTGTCTGTAGCTCAACCTTCGGTAAATAACATTTTAAAGTCTCCAATACCAAATGGCATATAACACAATGAGAGCAACGTGTGAAAATGCTTTAGAAACATTTTTTGGGACGATCGACTAAGATACCTGTTGGCCTCGAATAAGCGGTCAGGTCCTTGCGCCCCAATTCTATTCTCATATTTTTATTTCAAATACCTGCCCCGGAACAATCACACGGGAATAACGTTTTTATTACTTTAGTTTATGAAAGCAAAGGTTGAGGTCAAATGAGGTACAAAGGTTATACAAAAAACAAATGACAAATGATTGAATGCGCATGTTGTTTTGATTACATCACAATTTAAATTTACTTTAGACGTTTATATGAAGAACAAAATGACCAGACCTAATGTTATGTCTGGTCCTGGTTTAATAAAAAAGGTAAAACTAAAAACAGGTCGTCGCGCTTACAATAAAATAAAATAATGACGAAGGAAGGTCGCACGCACGCTCGGTCGGTAACCGCAGACATATAAACGTAAGTCAATATACTTAGGTAAATTGTAAACACGTATATTTCATCAGTTATTTAATCATGCTAATTTAGGTAAAAGGAATCGAAAGGTATTGATTACGTTAACACGTCATTGTTCTTTGGTATAATATTTTTTAACGGAGATGCAGAGATAGGTTAAGAAAAACATACATAGTGTTTGATAGGTGTTATGTTATATTTTCCCTCCGCTGTGGTTGCTTCTGATATTTTCACTTTCTAGCTGCAATAAATTACATATAATCTATCTATAACGAGCAATACATTTTATTGCTAACAGACACAATAATCCAATAAACAATTATGATTACAATATATTTTAGTACATTTTTAAATGTAAAAATTATCATAATTACTGTGATCAATGATGTAACATTTTCTACCGTCGCGACATGAGCGCCACCTGTGCGTGCCTTATAGAAACTGTAGTTTGTCTACTCGCTGCTAGGTGGCGCTGTATACAACAGTATACTCGAACATATTTTAATGAATGACTGCTGCTGAACACCACACGCTTGTCGTGTGTTGTACGCACTTATGTCAACGAACCCGAGTTTATTGCCTTTACATTATTCATAATATTATAATTTACTTAATTTATATATTCATCCATTTTTCTTTTATTTCAGTAATAATGTTTTTGTATAATTATCTACTCACAATGAAATATCAATAATATCAATGCATTTCAATTTTTTTTTCTATTTCAAACATCCGAATGAAATAATGTGTCGCATCTATATGATCAAATGCAATATAACTATACAGAGTATTAAATTGGTTTGCTTTGGCTATTATACGTTTTCCTGTTTTAACGTATTACGTATTTACTATCTTTTATTGTTTAATCCCACTGATTCGCAACTATAAATAGCATCCCACCGAGTTCCAACTTATTTATGAAATGCAGTTGCTTTATACGTTAATGCCACTGAAATAATTAATTCAGCGTACACGTGTACGTTAGGATATTACTGCATCGATACGCAGACTTATTGTTTCTTTGTTCGTTGGCCGACATATTTCAGCGCGTTGTGGGTCGCTTATTTTTTCGGCACCGATCCGTGGTGCAGGGCACACGGTCGATGACCTGATCGTTAGCGCCGCACGCCTCCAACTTACAGCCTCTTTGCCGTAACAGCTTTTACGGTCAACGAATGTATGTACGCAACATGATCATAACCTACATTATTTTTGAACTGTCAGCTTTAAAGTTCGTTGATCCCACTGTTTATTTATTGAGAGCAGCTCGAACTGCGGCGTTGCACAATTTTCTATTAGAAAGGTATTTTTGTAAACCGTAGTTGTTTACATTGACTGTTAAGAAAAGTTTGAGTTCAATTTTAGACTGAAGCATTCCTTAAAAAAGGACTTTCAACTCTTAATACATATTTCTCATGTTTTGTTCATTGTATCCATAAAATTGATAAATTTTTACCAGACCCAAATTTTTATATAGCTCAATAATTCGGTGTGCGATTACTGAACGGATTTTTACGGTGCACTTGACATCATCATCTATTTATACATACATTTCGAGTGAAAAATAATAAATAAATAATTTGATATTTTAGTACTTGTGCTTATTCATTGTCCCATTTAGATATTTGCATAAATTCAACAAATTTACGCCAGTTTACGCTATAAAAATGACATCACATGGACAGGACGGACTTTGAAATTTATTATTTTACTCTTAATTAATTAAATAGACATAAATAGTCACAATTGTTACGTGCGACACATATTGCAATAGTATAAAATATATAATATTAATTCATAGTAATGCTTTCGATACGGGACACGAATCATAAGTTCTACGTGAATCAGCAGCTCAAGTAAGCGTTATCAAGTAAACATCTCCACCGGCAAGCACGTAGTGGACTATCGATACTGGTGAGGTCGCTTCCACAGAAACACCGATGCGTCAGCACGTTTTTGACTGAGCCGATGTTAGCAGTCATTGTCCTCGGCACCGTTAGCCGACGCATTAGCGCTACCTTTCTGTGACAACGCCAATAAACTTAGTTAATATCATATGTAGATACTTGGTTTTTACGTATGGACATGAGAAACAGGTACATGGTTGCGCTCGAAAATTTCAGTCGCAGCTTTTGCAATTCTCTTTCTGTTATTGTAAACTAATCAATTAAAACTCATCAATTTTTTAAAGTTTAGTATGAATTATATAATTTACATCTAGACGCATCTTATTTGAATTGAGCTATACTACAATGGCGCTATTTAATTATAGACGAAGATTCAATAGTCACTTATGTACATTATTACACTTAATAATATTCAGTTTAAGTATGTCAATGTAACGTTAATGACAAAAATAAAAAAGTCGGTTCACTTAATAACGTTTACGGCTAAGCAACGGAGTTATGTCGAAAATTCTAGAAGGTGAATTGGTAACCTACATAGCACTGTCGAAACCCTCAGCGGTACACTATATTTGCCTTTCTTGTAAATTATTTTAATGACTCATGGGTTTTGTACAATATAATTTTATACGTAATTTTATTTTTAACAAATAATATATAGTAGGAGAGATAAACATATTTAGTTTTTATTTATTCTGAATGCTTCTTATTGTTTTTGGCAATACTTACCATATAAGCACGACTTAATATTAAGCAATTTCTTTATGATTTTAATACTTTTATATGTAGTTCTATACAATACAAATAAATTAAAATAAGAGTGAGGTCATTCCATATTTTCAAAATACTTGCAATTTATATAACGCTTAAGTATTTCTTATTCTTAGAATTAAATTGAAGTCAGCGTGCTTATCAATTAACAACGGTCATTGACATAATAACACTATTTTCCCGTGAACCAATTTTCAATGTGGGGAGTTACCATGTATAACAATTATTGTATTCACTAATTAATAGTGTTTTCTTTTTTTATTAGTTTGATTTTCTATTACTTTTTATTTATTTTAGTTTCCTGAATACCTATTTATTATTTATACAATCTTTATTTAAAACATTTTAAGCACAATAGAAAATTCGAAGAATTTATAACAAAGACAATTGGGAAAACTGTATTTCTGCTTTAATTGTAATTATAATAAATAATAAGTAAATGTAGTAAATGTTAAAATTATTTATTTATTTATTTATTAATAACTCTTAAATATAACTATATACAAATGAGCCTTATGACTAATGTGTGCGTATACTAAAATAAATATACAAGACAATTTACACATCCATTTACAAATATACACATATATATATTTTAAACATACAGTCATACTTCAAATACGTACATACGTATTATGTATAGACAAAAGTATGTAAATAGGTAATATGAAATACAGTCTGCAGTCTTCTAGTAATAGCGTAGGCAGGTACTTGTCACCAGCAGCTACCTGCATTTTGATAGACATATAAACATCTATGATATATGCTTATATGAGGTGCGGGGTGAGCGGGTATGGTTTTGTTTTCGCGGTAGAGGTTCGTCGACCCCGCTGGGTCGGTCACTGCCCGCGCTGCGACCAATTATGGGCCACTCGCACAGCGCACAATGGATCGATGGCAACGCGAAATTGGGCCACAGAGTTTGTCTCCTCTCACCCCGCGCCGATTTTATGCCCTCCCTTGCAAATTTACAACTAAATATAATAGACAAAAGGTGTCTCAATATTGGTGTTGATATTTATTTATTTTTTTTTTGTTCTGTTAATGTTTAGTTAAAAAATACTTAATTTATAATTAACTGCAGACTGTTATACGAACTCATTTTTTATTTAGGGTTAATATTGACCTATAGTTATGGCTACTCAAAGTCTAAAATTGTAATTGAATTGAGATAATTAAATAAATAAATATTAACGAATACTTACATAAAATATGTATATAGTATTATAAATCATACCAATGACTATGCGTTTACAGTAAAATCGATTAGGGGCTCAGTAGGTCTTACATAATAAACACAATGAACCGTGGTCGTAGTGTCGGCATTTATACTAACTATAAAGCATCAGCGCGTCGGACTTATACCTACACTGGATATAGTATAAATTTAAAATTCAGTTAATGCACCCCTAGTAGTAGCGCGCGCGCATTGAGGTAGGCCGTGACGCATACTTGACGTCACCGGGTAAAGCCGGTCGTCGGCCGGGAGCTAGGGCGCGGACAGCTCGGGAGCGGGGCGGGGGAGCGCGGGGTAGGGCTGTTGTGCAATCGAGCGGTCGTCGACCCGGGGTGAATGGCCGTACGACGCCCGCCGGGATGCGCCCGGCCTATATCCGGCGCACCGGTGCAGCGGCAGCGGCGCATTCTAGAGCGACGAGGACCGTTAGGAGCGCACGCGGTGAGGCGCGCGGGGACCGAGCACTCTCACTTTCTCGGTTGGGTCGGCGGCCGGCAAGTAGGTCGCGGGTAACTGTGCGCCGCCTGCCGCAGCGCCCGCACAGTCCGTCGTTAGCCACCAGTCGCGTCGGTGCTCTGCGCGCTAAGCCTCGCTAGTCTGTAGTGTCAGTGGCGTGTGATTGCTATTGTGAATGGTGTCTGGGATGGCGTGCACTGAGCTGCGCGAGCGGCATTCGGTGTTAGTGAGCATGTTGGAGGCACGCCGTGAGTCCAGCGACTCGGGCTGCTCCAGTGACGAAAGTTCCGATCATGAACGTGATTCTAATTGCCGCTGTGATCCTCAGGGCTTTTTCCGACGGTCCATACAACAGAAGATCCAGTACAGACCGTGCACCAAAAACCAACAATGTTCTATCCTGAGGATAAACAGGAATCGGTGTCAGTACTGCCGATTGAAAAAATGCATCGCCGTGGGAATGAGCAGAGATGGTGAGTTTTACATTTTTTTTTTTTTTAATTTTACAGAAAATTTATAACAATTATTAAACTGTGTGGAAAAAAGGAAATTCTTTAAAATAATATTTTACATAACAAATTCTATGAAAATGGATAATTTAAAAGCAGTCTAAATTCAGTTTAAAATTGGTATAGATACATATTTTTATGTTTTTAGCAATAACTAAAAGTAAAAGTAACTTAAGTAATAATAATAAAATTCCTTATTTTTTATGAATGTAAAAAATTCCATAAAGAATGCATTTTAGTTGACATAACATGATAACATTTTCACAATAAATATTACGTAGAGTTACAATATACGCGCGTATATCGCATCTAAATTAGTACGCAATCAGCATTGGAAGGTCGCTCGCGCAATCTCGTGCATTTAATAGATATTCTGTCATCCGAACGCGCCAAGTAGGACACGCGATTTGCGCCTAGTGGTGATCGCGCCGCGCGCGTGTTGCTTCACGATCAGATCCTATTTCGGAGTGGCGCGGGGCGGGAGGGCCCGGAGGACGCGTGGTGTGGGAGGTCGGTTATGCAAGCGCGGGTGAGCGCACGCTAAGCGGGTCGTCGGCCGTAGTTGCTCAGCGCTTTGCTCCGCTCAGCTTGTTGCGACATTCGCTCTACTCGTACGTAGGCTCCCCTCTTCGTGTCGTGCGCGGTGAAAGCAGAGAAAGGTGTTTCGTAAGCGAGAGAGTGAAATTCGTGTTTTCACTTTCGTAACGAGGTTCATCGCCCCTGATTAATTGTTTAATCATAAACTAAATTATCTCATGCAATTAATGTATGATATACGAGTATGCGTTCATGGTCATATAACTTTCATTTAACGTATGTTGGGCGCATATATCAAAATAGATAATAGGATCATGTAAAAAGGAACGCAGTCTACCATTTTTCATATATTCGTTTTTAGAAAACTTAGAAAAACTACAAATTCAAATCTGTGATTCATTAAAACAACATCTCCATTCACCACACACTTTGACTTAGTTCAACTACTCCTCACTAGATGGCGCTACATGGCGTCAGCTGATTTACGTTGTAGTATCTCTACACACTTGAATCACTCGTTCCAAAGTAGAGTAGATTGTAAGTTAAATATTATTTTTTTAATTTTTTTTAACAATTTACATCTTTTTCTTATTTTCACAAAAATTATATCATTTACGTTTAATTATGTTATACTTTATTCTTTATTATTGACAACGTTGTTCTATGTACAAAAAAATACATTAATTAGGTTCATTTAAATCTCAGAGGAAGCTTAGAACTAATTGAAAAATATTTGAATCTTACTACTACTACTACTACTAAATATTATTACTACGTACTATATATTATATTATATTACATTCAGAATTGCAAACTCATAGGATTAGATATTCGAAAGTAAATATTTACAGTAGTAGACTGCGTACTTCATTTAAATAAACAAAAAATAGAAATTCGTTAAACAATTAGTAAATCGCGCGAATTAGAGCGGGGTTGCGGGGAGAGATCGTGGGCCGCGGCAGAGAGCAGGGGCCTGCGCGGAGTTTATTGACGGCGCCCCCCTGTCCCTCCGCCCCACACCGAGCGCCCTCCCTCCTCAAGTTCAAGGTTGGCGAGGCGCGCGCCGCAGCGCAGTGCGAGGGAGTCCGGCCCGCGCATCGGTCGTCAGCCCTCATTGCTATCGCTATGTCAGTGCGTCGCTACGCAGTTCGCCACGAGAACTCGAGGCTTACTCACAGTGCTTTGGTCGTCGCAACCCGCTAACTACATCGCGGTGTGCGAATTGATTACAATACTTTGGATTACCACTGCATACAAGGATTATTTTTCGTGCATTACATTAGTTGACGTGTGATATGTGACACTTGTTTTTAATAAACAATAACGTAGTTACCAAGTTTAGTTATCAGTGCCTGTTGGCTGTGAATTTATTAGTGTTAGTGTATATTGTAATGGTATCGGACATGGGTGAAGATTTGCCAATACTTAAAGGCATCCTGAATGGAGTCGTCAAATATCACAATGCTCGTATGTATTTTGATGAATAAATTTTATTAATTTTATTTAAAAAAAATAATATTATTTCGATAATTCAAATTTACACTGAAATGTTTTGATAAAATGTACCTTACAGGTATTATAAATTATTTATTTATTTTAAGCAATTGAATAATCACATAAATAAAAATGTAAATGTAGTAGATCGGTCATAATTTTTATAGGTGTTTGATAAGAATAAGTTGAATGCAGATACATACATTAGGAACTTAACCATGAATTTATGAATTAAAAATATTTATATTTAGAAATGTTATTTCTCAGTCACTTTGATAATAGCTTTAATAAATTCTTTAATTGAATATGATAACAATAATATTATATTTCTAAATATATTTCTTTATATATTAAAATAAACTTATAATTTTTTTTATAATTAAACATGCTTTCTTTCTACTATTTTTTATGTTAATCTAGAAGCGATGGTTGTCTTTTTGCAAAATTTGTCAATGATAATTATGAGCTTTCATACTTTTTAAACAAATATTGTATGAATTTATAAACAAAAGCCAAACGGCTACGCATTATCGATGACCCACTATAGACATCGCATCTGTCGCGGCCTACATGTGCAGGGAAAGTCGGGAGAAATGGCGAGAGGGCGCTCTCCGCTTTCGTTTTCAATCGTGTGCTGAACGCGCAAACACTTTCACCGGCGCTGGCGCATGAACGCCATAAGCGGCACGCTCGTCTCCGTCGCATACTACCTTTCGTTGCGCGACACGTCCGCCGCGAGAAAGTTGTAACACTTTTAACGTGACCTCGCAGATCGCGCTTTGTCATTACGAACTAGTTCACTGAATCGAAATGCGTTCAACCAAGCATGCATTTTTAAAACGCCAGACACAAGGGTCGGTCGACCTTTGCGCCGGGCGATGAACTTCTACCCTCTTTCGTCAGCTGCTCGCACACATGGCTCTCGATGTGGTCGTTTGTGTATTTGCACATATTTAACGACAGCTGCACTGCGATATATGTAAAATCCACGACCTTGCTCAATATTTTTTGTGTTAAATTGAACACTCGATTTATTTTATGGAGCCGTTTAATTAAATTTTTTATTTATGTTTATTTTCTTTTGTTACAGCTGTGCGATTTGGACGCGTTCCGAAACGGGAGAAGGCGCGTATTTTAGCTGCAATGCAGCAATCATCCTCATCACGGGCTCAAGAACAAGCAGCTGCGGCTGAATTAGATGATGCACCAAGATTACTCGCGCGAGTGGTACGAGCTCATCTCGACACTTGCGAGTTCACGCGTGACCGCGTGGCCGCCATGCGTGCGCGAGCTCGTGATTGTCCCACCTACTCCCAACCAACTTTGGTAAGCATTCTTTATAAATATTAATAACCATTTAAAGTAATGCTTATCTGAATAATCTATTGTTCTCTAGGATTTTGAAAACTTTTACTCATGTAAGTTCTCTTTTGTTACAGGCTTGCCCTCTAAACCCTGCGCCAGAGTTGCAGTCTGAGAAGGAATTCTCTCAGCGATTTGCGCACGTGATCCGCGGCGTAATTGACTTTGCCGGTCTCATTCCCGGCTTCCAGTTACTCACTCAAGATGACAAGTTCACGTTGCTTAAAAGTGGTCTTTTTGACGCCCTGTTTGTGCGACTCATTTGTATGTTTGATGCTCCGCTCAATAGTATAATATGCCTCAATGGACAGTTAATGAAACGGGACTCTATTCAGAGCGGTGCTAATGCGCGTTTCCTAGTGGACTCTACTTTTAAATTCGCGGAACGTATGAACTCTATGAATTTAACAGATGCCGAAATTGGCCTGTTCTGCGCTATAGTTTTAATCACACCTGATCGGCCGGGTCTTCGCAATATTGAATTAGTAGAGCGTATGCATGCCAGGCTCAAAGCTTGTCTTCAGACCGTCGTTACACAGAACAGACCAGACAGGCCTGGATTTTTAAGAGAGCTAATGGATACATTACCAGATTTGCGTACTCTGAGCACTTTGCACACAGAAAAGCTCGTTGTATTCAGAACTGAACATAAGGAATTACTTAGACAGCAAATGTGGGGTGAGGAAGAAGGCTGCTCTTGGGCCGACTCTGTCGTTGATGAATCCGCGCGAAGCCCAATTGGATCAGTGTCGAGCAGTGAATCTGGTGAAGCCGTCGGCGACTGTGGTACTCCTCTGCTCGCTGCCACGTTAGCGGGACGCAGACGGCTCGATTCTCGGGGATCTGTTGATGAAGAAGCTCTTGGCGTCGCTCATCTAGCACACAACGGACTCACCGTTACACCCGTGCGACCCCAACCTCGTTACAGAAAACTAGACTCCCCGACCGATTCGGGTATTGAGTCAGGTAATGAAAAGCATGAGAGAATCGTGGGACCCGGCTCTGGCTGCTCGAGCCCAAGATCGTCGCTCGAGGAACATTCAGAGGACAGACGGCCGCCGGTGCCCAACGATACGCGTCTCGATGATATGCCAGTATTGAAGCGCGTGTTGGAAGCGCCTCCTCTCTATGACACCTCCTCTTTGATGAACGAGGCGTACAAGCCACATAAGAAATTCCGCGCTATGCGCCGCGACACCGGCGAGGCGGAAGCTCGCAGCGTGCCGCTGACGCCGTCGCCGCAGCCGCCGCAGCACCCGCACCCGGCGAGCCCGGCGCACCCGGCGCACTCGCCCAGGCCCATGCGCGTCTCGCTCTCGTCGACCCACTCGGTGCTCGCGAAGAGCCTAATGGAAGGGCCGCGCATGACCCCCGAGCAGCTGAAGCGCACGGACATCATCCAGCAGTACATGCGGCGCGGCGAGGCGGCGGCGGCGGGCGGCGAGTGCCCGCTGCGCTCGGGCGCGCTGCTGGCGTGCTACCGCGGCGCGTCGCCCGCGCCGGAGCCCGTGCTGGAGCTGCAGGTGGACGTGGCGGACGCGCCGCTCAACCTCTCCAAGAAGTCGCCGTCGCCGCCGCGCTCGTACATGCCGCGCATGTTGGAGGCGTGAGGCCGGCCCGCGGAGCCGCGAGTCTCCGCTACCCCACCCCGACCTACTTTGAATTAAAACAAACTATGTAGTTAATAATCGTTCGCAAATCGGTTAATATATTATATGTGATAATTCGTTTAAGACGCGTGGTTGCGTGGCCGGTGCAGGACGAGGAGAGCGCAATAGACTGAATAATAATTTAAGACTATATAAGTTTAATTTATAATGCATTGCAGCGCCGGTCGCAGTGTGTTTGTGTGTGTATCGTATGTATGTGAGCGTGCTCAGTCATTTGTTTGTTAATATAAATAATGACAGGTTGTCGAATTAAAATAAAAGAAATTGTAAAATTTATTATTTTTTTTATTTAACCCTTCAATAAAATACAGCATTCATTTATTTATCTATTGCTCTGCCATATCATGAAGCAGAAAGGTGTCAAATGACAAAACTTATAAAATGCTAAGCCCAAAGTGCAATGTTACAGAAATATACAATTGGCAACTACACATAAATGAAATATTTAGTCAAGCATACAATGTTCTATAGAATCACACTATATACCTTGAATACATAAAATCATTTCAGAACAACACAACGTTTTCAAGTCAATGTCACTGATACTAATAGATAAACCAAGGAAATAATGAAGGTTTCACAAACTACACTAAGCAAACTGATGCGATCGTAGAGCGATTGCGGTCGATGGCCGACCTAGCGCGATTGCTTCCGCCGTGCCTACGCGGCGGTGACCCTTCCTCACGACTGCTTTGTTCCTTCTTCCGCACCTAATGGTTTCCTGATAGAACATCAATGAAATCGAATATGTCTCATTGCCAAGATTATAATTGAAGTTATATTGACACAAACATTGCTAAACCAATTCTTCAACATTAATTGAAAGTAGAAAAGGTACAGAACATAGCCTAAAGAAACAAAATATCTATTGAAGCAAACAAAGGAATGATGTTGATACATGTAATCAATATTCAAGTTAATATGGTCTAATTTATGAGAAACTAGCTTTTGCCCGCGGCTTCGCACGCGTTATATTCGGAGTAGTTTAATAGTTATTATTAAACATATAAACCTTACTCTTGAATCACTCTATCTATTATAAAACCCCATCAAAATTTCTTGCGTAGTTTTAAAGATTTAGGCATACATAGGGACATAGGGACAGAGAAAGCGACTTTGTTTTATACTATGTAGTCATAGAGGCATAGCCTACATCTTATAACCTAATTAGAATATTTTGTATGAAATACACAAATATGTCTGGATATGAAATCCATCGTCTCAAGATTGACCTCATCTCAAGGCCTCTACAGCTATTGTTCTGTTTAAACATCTGCCAGTTTGTCTGGCCTTCGGAGATTTAAAGGAAATATTATTATTAAGAGAAATATGGTATTGCGTCACATTTACTAACATATCGGATTAATCTATACGAATATTTAAAAGAGGAAATATTTATTGTTTTATCACTTTGTTTGTCGTTTGATTTATCTCTTAAACAACTCGATCGATTTTTTTTCAATAAAAGAATGAGCTACGGCTATACCGAGAGACTATAACTGTCAAGTGTGGATGCAATCTTTTAAAACTAAACAGCATTTAAGTTACTATAATGTGCCTGGTTCTATGCTTTCATTTTAGGCATACTAAAGTTATTATTGAATTCGTTAGGCTGGTACTAGGAGAATTAAACAAATTAGCTTAATTTAGTCTCATCAAGAGACGACGTTTTTTATTAATCATAAGCGCCACAGTAATTGTGACGAACCTAAACTGGCAATGACTTTATATTAGGCTAGCTTTATATGGCTTCAAAGCGACATATTTCTCAAATAGCTTAGTTCAGAAATTGTTGTGAAATATTAGAAACTAGATCGTATTTTGTAAACGGGTATTGACCGGGGTCCGGGTGTTGAGCGCATGACAGGAGCGACGCATCGGCGCAGTGCACCCCGGCCGTGCACTTGACTCCTCGGCGAGGGTGCATCGTCCGCCCTTACCCCAGCCACCCACCCTCTCGCAACATCACCACCCACATAATCCTGCGGAAAGGTCATCCCGTTCTGCTGAAATGCCAATAAGGATGCCGAGTTTTATAACGTTATTATAATTTTAATAATCACTGCGGAATGAAATTCTTTTAAAAAACGGTTTTAAGATATAATAAAGGACACAATATACTTGTTTTATCAATAAATAATATAAAAAATACAAAACTCATTTTTAATTAGTATTAATAATTTTTATTTATAAAATACTCTGTAATCATGAACTGATGAAAACAGTGATTCTACAATACGGCGCTTCTCAAATATTTTAAAAAGTAGGTAGTATAGTTATTAATAAATGGTATAAATGGTAGGTAATCGTTAATAAGGTATCCTGTTTCCGTGTGAACCATCGCCCGGGGCCGACCTCGGCGTACAAGGTCGCGAGCGAACATTTAGTGTTTTCCGTGTGTCGCCTGAAGGTCTCAGACGATGACTATATATAGCATACCTATTTACCTAGTACATATACATAATTAAAATTATATGTAAAATTTAAAACACTTTTACTGGATTGTCGTTCAGATTGTAGACAAGGAAGGAACGGCGTGTAGAATGTCACTACGTTATGTACATGAGTGCCATAAAATATATTTTCCGTTTTCCTCATTTTTTATAAACGAAACAAAGAGACGGTTTTTATTGAGTATAAAAATTCGGTATATTAAGTATGAATGTTAAATACGTACGTTGTAGAAGCATGTTGTAGATACGATTATTTAAAAAGGTTAAGATTTAAACGGCATGTAATACATAGTATAGAGGAAGTAAAAAATTAAACATTCTGTTTTCTTTTACTTACTAAAGATTAATACTAACGCTATTTAACTACCTATTTACATAAACAAATAAATTGAATGTTCTTACAATGATCCTTTTCTCTGATTATTATACTTAGCTGAATATTTTGCATAAAGAGGTAGGCGGAAAAATGAGGCTGAGGGGTTGAGCGTGGGCGAACGGGCGAGGGTGGCGCTTTGGGCGAAGGGGGCGGGGAGGCAGGGGCGCGGGGCGCACGGTCGGTTTCAAGGTTGCAGAGTCACAGCCGGGCAAGGTCGCTGTGCCCGCGCGTGCCCGCTGCCCCCGCCCGGCACCCCTCACCCCCGATCACACCCTAGATTTGCGTGGGACGCGACCTTTATCCACGCTCCAGAGAAGTAATTGTATACATACATAAATATCTAATGTTTTTTTCTGGCTTACGTAACGCAACGAACAAGGTTATCGGTTTCTGGAAAATGTGTGAATAATCTCACTGTCGAGTATCAACAGTCGCTTAATATCATATCCAAGTCATACCTATGATTTGTTTAATATAAGTCATAAATAACTGCGTAACTTCCTTTGCCATGAGTTGGGGATTATAACATTTAAACATTTAATCTAAAAATTGTGTTTTATATAGATCCTTTCTTCTCCTACACGTTATATCTTGCTATTGTTGAAACCACCCCTTAGGGGGTTGAATGTCTAAGTGACATTTATACAGGTAGGTTCACAATGCAGGGTTCAAAAGTATCATCATATTGTTGAATTTTTGGCATATCGACAATAACAGCACATCACTTTTTTATCTACATTTTAAAACTACCTTCATATATGCACTACATTAAGATTAACGATGTTTCAATAATTTCTTCATTATTGACATGAAAATTAAAATTATCATAAAATGTTAATGAAAAAACTTAACAATCGAATGATTTCGGGGAACGCAAAATACCCACGTGTAATCAGGAACACGGTTTGACGTCATAACCTTTTGACCTTCAGAGTTTCCCACACAGGCATACCGTATATTGTTATATTCAATACGTATAATAAAACAGTATCAAATCAGACCATAATCTTGATATTATATCAATAGAATTTTATTATAGACCCCAAAACAATTATTATTAATTTTTTTCACTCTTTCGTTATCTGTGTTTCGATCACGTATGAATCATTTGCAGATTCTGATAAAATTTAAAGATGGTTAAAGTATCTTTAAATTTTATAGATGATAACTTTAAATTTCTAGGTTTAATATTAGGTTCATATTATATACATTTTGTTTAAATAAATCATAGGTGGTTCAGTGGTGAGGACATCAATACGTCGGGAGTTCGAGACCAGGCGAGCGATCAAGAAATTAATTGATTTTCAATATGAAATGGAGATTTCTGATTTAGTTTTCTGTTATTTTTTATGTCACCGTCGGCAATGGGGTCGACTGATGGTAAGCACTACCACTGCCCATGAACATTTAGAGAGGCGTAAGGTTGTTTGTAGACCTTACGCTATAACATGTGGATTGCCGACTTCGAATTGGAAAGGGATTAAGGAAGGATTGACGATAAGGATAAAGGAAACGAATGGGACGAAACTTTCCTAATTCGTGCCGAAGCGAGCTCGACTTTTAAAATAAAAAATTATATTTAATATTTATGCATAATACTTCAAAAGTGGGAAAAAATTTAATTCTCCCTGTTTTCGAAAATCCACGGCATACAACAGATTGCGCGCGAGCGGAGCTGCGGACGGAGAATTAGTAAAGTACGTATTAGGAAAGCATATTAAATACTCAACATATCAACTGCGGAGAAATAGGTGGAGATAGTTCGCAAATAACAATTTTTGTATGACCAAGACATGTAACATCTTAAGCATAATAATTTTTTTTATATTTTACGTTTCACATATTTATAAAAAAATATTGGTAACATTAGTTACAATGGATCTCATATCATTTGAAGTTAATAAAATACATAATATACGTGTAAATATAAATAAAATAATCATACGTTTAGTTCGATCCGTTAATTAGCCTGTAAACATTCTAATAAAACTTTTATCTATATTTGGCTACACTGCTTATTTGCATATCTTCAGGAATTAGCTCTGAACGATATGACGCAATAACAGTTTTCCTTGTTCCTTGTAACGTGCAATTACAATAGGTTTATACGCTTATCTGTTATGTAAAGTGTAGTTATCAGAGCAAACCGTTTGCGGACGATTTGTCCTCGACCTCCACTCCGCCTCAGTTATGTTACGCGTGTCGGTAATTGCGTAAGGGACATTAACAATAACAAAATTGTTTTAAGATAGATTTAGATTATTGATATCTGAGAGGAATGTAAAACTAAAGCTTTAAGCAAAAAAATCATTTTCTTCGCTTTCATTCATTATGCTGGGTAGTAATACTTTTAAAACGAGCGTAGGAACTGTGCGTATGACGTATATTACAGAAAACTATTTTTTTTAAAGCAACAATTAGATTTAGTAATATGTTTTACATTCTTATATATGTTATTGTTGTCCAAACATTCAAGCAAATAAAGAGAAAAAAATCAACGGAACTAGTATAACTGCCGTAAGCTGTGTAGTCTCAGGTACGTTATCTTTATATCATCAGGAAATACTGGTCCAATTTTAAACAATATTTCAGTATAATAGTATTAGACAGCCCAACAGGAGCAAAGCATCAACGAAGAATGTTTCAAAATTGGAGAATCTGTTTACATTTTCAGATCACGCAGTGGGCGTGCGTAACTATTCCATGCAGACGAAGACTATGGCGGAAACTAATTATCTTTAAAATAACAGTAAAGTTGGTAACATATTTTGTAAAAGGTTTTTATATTTTATAATAACATGCTGTATGTGTACATATGGATGTTTAGGATTACCCATACATCAGATTACTAGCTATTTCGAGCAGCATATGACCCGCGCAGCGAATTGCTTCCATCTATGTTCCATATGTTGTCTTAAAGGAACTTCCTACATGGAAGATAAACAGAAGAAGAAATACTCATATTTAGTAAGCGGTGAAGTTTGTGAATTTATGTAAATTTGTGACGTTGTAGTGGGTAATCTGTGTAGGTTCTGAACCGATTTTAAGCAATACTTCTAACCGGGCGGAGCTGGGACGAGCGGCCCAAATTAAATGATTACATATATCATTCATCAAGAAAGGAAAATTTTCTTAGGATGTTTACACGTTGGTTAACTTGACCTGCTTTGTCTATCTTAGACATTAATGATAGCCTATGTTACTTCTTAATAATGTAGTATTAGCTGCTTTGGCTTTTACAAACAAAAAATTCGTCTGATTTTCACTAGAAGATAAAATGGGTAATCCTGCGCGATGTTCAAAGTTGTTTCTCGGCCTTGATATAATAATCATTTCGGCTGGGAATCTAGGTTACGACAAGGGTAGGGATCGAGGTCACACCATTAATTATTCCATCTACAAATTGGGTTGATATGAAATTTCATTATACTAAGTAAAATGTTGAATTTTAATAATCATTAATAATTTTATAACTTTTTATGTTTATCTACTAATCTCAATTAAATTGATACGTTTATATTTTTTTAGTAAAAAGTACGAAGTATTCAAAGCGACCATACAAGGAAATCAGTTTTAAACATCTTAATGTTTAATTTCCTAATAAGATAAAACAAAACTCAAACAAACAATTTTTAATTTTTCAAATACCTAATATCATGGAAAACAAACAGAACATGTGCTATAATAAACCTGAATTTTTATTTACGAAATCGTAGCTTACGAGTTAATTTTGTACGAGTAATCGCACGTTAAGCGATCTACGCGATCTTGGCCTAAAAGTTGCGGGTGAATTAAAATGTTGTTATTTAATTTATTTTATATAAACGAACTATATTTATATGTTCATTCGTTCTATAATGACTCTCTTTGAACCAACAGGAACGTTTTTTATGTCTATATGTCCATTCTTTGTAAAATTAGCATTTGATAGAATAAACGTATTCTTTGGTGGTGAACCTTTATAACCTTTAAAAATTTAATATGTATTACAAATAGACAATGAAATTAGATATGATAGGCAGAATGTTGGACCGCACGATGGTTGCAATCTACACAGTGTCCTGAGGTAGAGGAGTTGGGGTGAACACGGGAGGAAGGTCATGGCAAGGTCGCGGGGTCGCTAACAACCCAATATCTGCGCATGTATAAATATATATAACGTTATCTACCTACCAAAACGTGTGTGTACGGTTTAAAAACAACGTGAAAAAAAAATGAGAACATGCGGTTTGACACGTGATATACTTACGAGCTATTTATGTTTTTAATATAGTGAGCTTCGATGTATGAGCTACGTACAAGTACGATATCAAATCTAACACACAACTGAATAGACAGTTTGTGAAAAATAACAAAACCATAATTTCATACGTTGAGGTACATGTTTGTTTATTTTATCAGACCATGCGTTGTATGACGAAATTATAAAACCTAAATAAAACCCTTCTATATACGTATATTATGTAGGGTTATAATATTTAATTAATTTATTAAGTAATATATGGGTATACATATTTTTTTAAAGTTACTGTGTTATATAACCAGGTATATGAGGTTGTTCTATCTAAATATTCCAATACGTGTTGTCTAAAATGTGACCCAATGACCTTAAAACAAACAGTGATGAGCAGGGCATCCTTGGGGCCACATCAGCCATGATGTAGGTCACTAATATCACTCGTCCTCGACCTACGGTATATGTGTGCCCTTCACAACACCCAATGTTCCCATTCCGGCAGCTGCCAACAGAGTGACAATTGGCAAGGGCGCCTACAATTTAGATCACCGTTTTCTGTGATGTTTTTTTTATTTTTTTGTAAGAGCTGCGTTCATTTAAACGATCAATATCAAATCAAATATACATAAACAAAATAATGAAACGTAAATCGACAAATGCGAACGGTCTGAAAATAGTTACATGACATTACAATGACCTTGTGGATAATTACAACGATCGAAATCACTGGTTTGTGATACAAAGGAAAATCGTGTTTTCGCGAATTATTCCGGGAAGCGCTGATAGAGGCGAATAACGGGTTGGCTATGATATTCAGAATTTAGATATCGCAATACACACAGCCGCACTTTGTATAAACATACTAGGACGTGAGACCGCGGACGGTAGTGTGCGTGTGTGTGACATTGAACTTCACTCTTCACGCGGTGGCGGCGCACGAGTTGCGTAACAAATTCACATTACTCCGGCTGGTACTCGCCGAGAGTGGCGTGAGACATGATAATACATCAGAGCCAAGCGTACATTAGTACCAATTTCACAATTTTTTGTAGATATATAAAATATCGCTTTGGAGATGCAGTTACCGATTTGGTATATTTACTTACAGAGTCGTTAGATGCATCCCGATATTGATATATGAAAATACAACTTTATATCTTCTCATAATACGAGAAATTAAGATTGAATAAAATACCACATTGATCCGAAGTGCCATAGATCAATTTGAATTGAATCGGTCCATTTCATGTGGGTTAAAGAGTCTAAAGGAGTCGGTTACAGTCGCTTCAAATACATGACCGCTGATCATTAATATAAATATTGTCAGCTTAAACTTTCAATAATAAACAATTTGGGAAATTATTATCTCCGTATAAACTTGAACTTCATAAATGTGGTACATATAGAGGAGTATATAAATATGATCTTATGTCAGTATTTGTCCAGTTAGCTCAGTCCTTGAATGTCAACTAATTCGCAACAGTTGCTTCCGCGACGCTGCGAGGTCACCCTGTATAATAACAATATTTATTGACGTCTTGCCGAGTGCCGACCGCGAACTTGCCCACTTATATATCACTTGTTTCCGTGAACAACTATGAACCAATCGCTTCCTCGTGCCTTTTAATTTAATGGTGTCCTAACAGAGCTATTATATGATAAAATATTACGCTATAGAAATTCCCATCTATCCTTCTGGAATATGTACATAACACATCAGTTTTAATAATAGATTTTTTCAGGGAAAAAATGTCATCAGCATATTTTGGTTTGCTAGTTTTGGAGCGTTTCATTTATATATATATTTTTTAAGATCAAAATTTAATCCCAAGATCAAACTGTTCTAATGCGCATTCTCCAACAATTTCCGAGGATGTGGTCATGACTTGCTTTTTAAAGGACTCCTATACCAGAAGTAATAAAATTGTTATGTAACTCTAGCATGTAGGTATGTGTAACTCATAAACCAGGTGGCCTCCGCAAATAATACCTAATAAAGCGACAAGTGACGCAGCTCGAAGCGGCGCGGGCGCGGGCGGAGCGGTTGCCTATCAGACTGTACAAATAGTTGCAACCTTGAGATTCGGCGCGAACGACAAGGTCACCGCGCAAATCGTTATCAGCGTGACGTCAGCGCATGACCTCCGAGAGACCTTCGTTGAGGTGCCCGCGCGATAACGCTACCAACCGATGACGACCGATAGGAGCGCGGGATCCGCTGCAACTTCGTGACTGTGAGAGCTTCCGCGTTACGACTTTCCACGTGTTCTTCAGCTTTGCGCATCTAAATACTTGATTGCAACACAAATAGCACAATGTAAATAAGATAACATCATTTCTATTCGACTCTATTAATATATGTTACATAATTATGAATATTTCATAATTTTTTTTTTCAGTATACACAAGTCGCTTGCTGGATTCCATAATGTCCAATTTTCTTAAATCCGATGGTTAATCTATGTCGATTCTAAACTATTTCGGTTGCTGGCATTCTTCCAAACGTACCGTCACATAGTACGAATAGAAATCACTTTCTTCTTATCCGCCGTAATATTTGCACGACCTTGTATTTTCAGGGTCGAGCAAAAATATCAAAATTACATTTACATGTATTTCTAAAATTAAGCATTATAAAACCAGGAAATGTTTCTAAACTCCAGATAACAATAAGTTAAATCTTGTTTAACTTCAATTTAACATATACTTTAAAGGTATTATATAAATATTTCATATAATTTTACAACGCAAATTTTAAGTCTGCAGTTTCGTATCGCAGCTCAGTTCACTAAAATGCGTTTTTTATTCCATTATTAAATTAAATTCAGAATATGTTAAGATTATGCACATAAAAATTATTTCCCAAATACTGTCATGTTTTAATATACCTTTAACACGTAGAACACCCGTTTTGTGTTCATGCCGAAACATACGGCGATTCACTGTAATAAAAGTGTTATGGAACACAAACCTTTTATAGAAACAGAAATTAAAAATGTTGTCTTACTCTTTTAATTTAGAAATGTTGGTCTCAAAGATAAAGAATATTCATATTACTGAATATAGACATATATATTTATAGACTACCTACTCTCTAAACGCATTATAATACAAGAAACGAAATTAAGATGTTAATAAGGACAAATTGTGTTAGTATTATAGTACTGTATACTTTCTTTTAAGGCATTGGAAAAGTAGACCACAGTGTTTGGGCGAGGCGAGCTTGACCTGAATCTAAATACGAAGGTATAAGAGAAATCTTCACCGGTTCGGAGGCTGCCAGAAAGAGGCGATGGCCGAGTCTCAAGAGAAAGGACTTCGTCCTTATGTTGTAGCACCTTGTTTACACTCGCACTAAAGATTATATCAAAGTATTTTACATTAAATCTTTAGTTTCTAAATGTTACTATCGTGCACCTACTTTTACTTAACTTTCACTTATGTAGAGAAACTAAATGGGGTAAGTATATCATAAAGATATTTCTCGTGACCAGATTACAGATAAAATTTTGTTATTGAGCAATATTAAGTAAATATTTCGTTTTTTAGTAAGCAAGGAGCATTTTTAGGCAAAAGTAAAATAAAAAAATGTAAATATTACTGAAAATAAAGTAATACGTAATAATACCTTTAATAGCTACCCAATAGATTATTATATATGTAATATGTTTCAAATATGTACATATAAACAGAAAATTATTCTTGTTAACAATTTAAGTAATGATTAAATTTGTTGCTGATATTTATTAAAATTTTGTAAGAGTTGGCATTGGTATCGGGTAGATATGCATGGTGAAAATTAATATATGATCTCAATCAGCTCAGTTACTTATGTCTGACAAAATCTACACACAATCATCACTAATGTAGGTCAGGGCAGTGGGCCGCATTGTCACGCGTCGTTGCTTGTCTTCTTATACAACCATACATTTGAATGAAATTTATATTTTTAAACAACCTTATGCCACTTATCGGCTTTTCCTATTTCTTGCAACCATAATTGAGATTCAGTTTTGTGAGTTTGCAGTTAGCAAAACAGGTATTTTATATTATTTTGGTAAAAGTATTATGAAGGTTTTTCTGAATCTATTTACCGTGTCAAGAATATAAAATAAGTTCATGTTAAAATTATAAAAATGTTAGCTTTAAACCTAGAATTTCTTGTAAATTATTATTCTGGTAAATTTTGACTTTTAGGACTTTACCTTTGTTGGACAATTGGACTTTTCCTTCGCATTATTAATGTATTTCATGAAAATATAACATACAACAAACTGCCGCATTAGCGTTTCATGTTAAAGGCAGTATGTAATTATATATTTCATTTTGCGCTTTAACTTTATTTGCATTATCACATTATAATGTTCATGTTTGCTTTCTCGTATTTCAACACATAACCTCTTGGTCGCTGACCTGCATTTTTAGCTTATCCGGCAAGTGACAACACCCACTTTTTCCAATTTGCTGCGGCTTGTATTGGATTATTTTTTGTTTTCTGAATCAAGTGACAAATGGAGCGCAAACGGGCGCAATGACCGACATGTTTCAGAATTAAAGCGAAACGATTACGCGCCTAAAAGATACATTTCAGCAGGCAATTTATGTTCTGTCTTCGCTATAGTTTTTTTAGGAAAATTATAAAAAGTGTAGGATTCACTTTTACATTATTTTCGTGGTTTATTTTTGCAATGTTTAGTTTTATTTATTCATTTTCCCTTAGGTAAAGAACTGAAACAATGAAGTGAAAGTGTAAGTGGTTTCTCTTTTATACTTTGCATTGGCATTGACTAGGTGAACTTATAGTATATAATGTAGAAATGTGAAAACATATAATTCAGGTTTTCTTTGTTTTTACGACATTCATACATTTGACATTCAATAACATATTAATATTGTAATTATAAAATACCACAGTCATCAAAACGATACAACAATAATATGTATCAATTGTTTATTTTTGTAGCCAGAACATTCTAAGGTTATTAACTCGAGTGCAGTTTTAGCTGACATTGGATGATCCAAAGAACAAATTCGCATAGTTGACAAAATCGACGATTTGCGACGCTTTTTGTTGTTTATCGAGTAAGTGCACGTGGCCACATAATATGTGGCTCACAGTGTGCCCATTCACCAATACATCGCAATAGCATTACATTAGGAATATTGATAACAACAATATTTTGCATGTTTAAGATTAAAAAAAATAATAATTGGTGACATAATTCAGAAAAAACTACGCACTTTTTTATAAAGTTATGTATTCTATTACATGTCATGTGTTTGAATTTTGCATAACTTTGTTCAATCAACACCTCAGAAGCTAAAACCTACCTAGCTCCTAACTAGCTACTTATAAATCAAAATTTTCAATTTCTGTCATAAAATACGTAATAATTAAGTTCTAAGGAAGTTAACCGTTCCCTAATGAATTAGTTTATAATCATAGGCGTTAATCATATCACAAATCAAATAACGCCAACGAGTGCTATTACAATCCTAATGCGGAAATATTTCAGTGTTTATTAAGTCATAGTAAGATTTCATGATGTTACAAGGAATGCTAACTCATTGCCATCCATAGAAGAGTCAGGCTACTATGCCGAAAAAGCTTTTACTAATAAAATAGATGTTTTTGTTTTTTATTTTATGTTGCTATCTACTGTTATTATATTTTTCGATATCTAAATTAATATAATCACCCAATTTCCTGTTCGTTTGTTTTTCTTTTCAACCGTCTTCGAAAAAGGAGGAGGTTACCAATTCCTAGTGTTTGTGACTTCATAACTTTTTACCGGATAAACCGATTTTATTATTCTTTTTTAATTTTAAAGCTGGTACCTGTCGAGTGGCCCCATTGAATTTGGTTTAGTTCTAACAATTTGAAGGGGAATTAGTTATTTGTTAAAAATAATTATCACACTTATAAAAACCTTGATCTAACTATAAAAATGTATACAGTCGTTCGGAAGTCTTTTCTACTATTAGTAGAGGTACTATTGTTTCTATTTCAATTCTATTTCATAACTTAATAAAAATCAGTCTAACTAAGCCTAACTGTTTTCAATTATTTTACCTACATTCATATTTTTAATACTACCCATATTTGGTTCATTTATTTCCTCCATAAACAGCTTAAAACTAGACCTAAATAAAAATGCTATGGCAAAGCTAAAACCTATAAGAATCATTCTTTTGCATAGCTATTGGTATATTACAGTGGAAAAAGAGCTGCGAGGAGAAAGCTATCCTATTTTGAATATATTTTTATATAATTTATAAAAATAACAGTACTATTTATTAAGAATAAATAAAAAAAAAACATACTGCAATTAAATTATAATTGAAAAATGCATAATTAATGGTTAATTATTGGATTAACAACTAAAAAAAATTTGTGGTTATCAAGGTTGCAAAATTCGTCAGATTTTATCAGCCGCTCAGGTGTAAAACAGATTTCTTAAATTCGCAGTAACATGATATAGTCACATTACCTATAAGTTAGTCAGACCTTGCTATCAGGACAAGGAAGTCTAGATAAAATGCAATCATATTATTGTTAAATAGGTACCATTACAATATTCTTAAAATCTTACACAAACGGGTATTGTCATGAAGATAGAAACTACTGAGATTGCATCAATAAAATATGATATGAGACTTAGAAAAGGGAAAGTAGAAAGAAATGAAGCAATTATATATGTGATTGATTTATTTAAAATCGTCAGGAAACTTAGGACTTAGGATTTCTTAACGGTCTGTGATATATTTCCTTTACAAACAAACTGTTAACAGTTAAAGCATTACATCCCTTGCAGGTTATTCGACAAAATAAGCAATTGCGATAGATTTCAAAAAACGAATGTCATTATTTTAATCAGTGATTAGTCCTTGTATGGCGCACGTTGTACGGGGGAGTAGTGTTGTTGAGCGGCCTTGCAGCAGCATCATACGATATTTTCGCTCTGGGCGTTAATGCGGAAGACTATTTCAAGAGTCAGGGTCGGCTCGGCGCCCGTCACCCACCGACTGCGCGCTCACGTGCTCTTCTCAGATTTCCATTAGGAGAACCTATACTGTTTCAGCTATTGATTGGTTACGGGGGGGATTAAAGGAAAAAAGCCCTCGTATTGTTGGATTGTCACATAATGCTAATCAAAAACTCAGTAGTCTTCTCTAGTAGGTATTGAGATTAATACTACCTGGATGTTTGCCTATATTCTATCTGACTTTGAAATCAGAATAGACAATGATTCTAATAACTGTATCTACATACTATAAAAAAGAATGATCTGTCGACCTTAACCCGCTTGTGTGAACGTAGCAGAATAGTTATGTAGATACTAATCTAAATAGACAGGAAGCCAGTCCAATGTCAGGAAGCCAAGAAACAAATTGGTTATTCTTTTTAGTAAATCTTCTCAGTGTCAAAAAAATACTAAATTACCGAAATTTATATTAGTGACCATTTAACTTAATAATATAGCAATATATAGGCTAAGCAGTACTGATTAAATTTGATATAACTTTTAGTCGTTCTTGAATGAAAAGGCCAATAACTGTACAGTTTATTTTTATTTAATCATCGTAAGGACCGCTCGTGTTTACCGCGTGTCCTCGAATAGCCTCCACATGGAAAGTACATTGTTCCACAGTTGTCATTAGCTGAAGCCTTGAACTTTGTGAGCGTGGCGGTAAACATGTTTGCGCAGTAAGCACTGCGCATTCGATATTGCTATGACGTCCCTGTGTCGCCCTATAAGTACCTACTGTAAATTATTTCTATAATAAGGTTTATTCCACTGCTTATTGCTCATCGTCCACGTGACATTCATTATATTGCGCGGAAAAACGAACTCGATTTTACACCGTTCAGTCTGATTGCGACTAAGTTCTATTTGTTCTTCTGTAATAAAATTCTCTGTTAGTATATAATATTCTAAAAAAGCTAGCTTTTTAGATCTTGCTTGCTGTAAGGTTCACATGCAGATTACTAAAAATTAGTTATAATCTATTTTCTTATAAGTAAATATTCAACCGCTCTAAAGTCAAAAAATCGCCTTGTTACAAATCGCTTATGACAAAAAAAGTAGTAAACAACGATCCAGGAAACATTGCTCTAACGTACATAGAGCCCATTGTGACGTGCTCCGCTATGGTGACCGAGGTGGCCAAGATAATGAGCGCGTCAAGGCCGACGCGTGCTAATTACAATTACCGTGAGTGGACATTCTTTGTTCCAGTAGTGATTAATGCCGGTCGCGAGTGTCGAGGAGTATCGCAGTGAGATAACAGGAAGCGTCCATGTTCGCTACGTCAGCTCGCAAGGTCAACCTGCGCATCGAGAACCCTTTTAATGCGGTACTGCATTATATGTCGCAATAATCTGTATTGCTTATATTTTTATGGCCATACTTATTTATGGGAATATTGTACTAGCAAAGGTGAATTTTTATGACCACCATTCCTTCAAAGTCCCTTCAATATGTAAGATATAATGTAATGTAAATCTATGCGTCAATATGTAGTAAAATTTTATTTATTAACTTAATATTTATGTTTATAAATAAAACACGGAAGCTATAGGCTACGTCGATAGCTTTTTGTTTTCGATCTTTATTCTTTATACGTATATTTTAGTATCGAAAATCCTTAGCTTTACGAGATTTTATACACATGAAATAACTGAAAACCAATAAATCCGACGACGTACAGTTATAGTTTTTTCATACCCGGTACTAATAATCTGTTTTATGGTGAATTGTACTTTATTCTCCTAGTAAAAGATTCTAAATTGGTCTGATCCCCGATTCTTATCGTTTCTGCTCTAATCAGAAAAGACCTTGGGACTGACCCTGAATATTTTTATCCGGTTATTTCGCAAATGTACTTTATACTCGTGTATATCTACGTATACTTATCTATAAAGTGTACCGAAAAATTTATGTTTTTCATAAAAATTTGTTTACAATTAAAATTGTCGGGTGTAAACACACGTTGACATTTTATTTTCAAACTTTCAACTTTCAGTAGATATAGCTATCTAAGCAGCAGAATGTTTTTTTTCCTTGGTCTCTCTCTAAATTATCTATATAAAAACATGTCAATGTTCTGCTGTTTTAAATTTGAATCTATATATTTTTTATATCATTATCATTATCATTGTTAAAAATAGTAATAATTTATCACACTAATCATTTTCAACATTCAAGTATATCAGTTCTTCCTATATATGCTTTTTCGGCACGTCCAAATTAAAAGTACATACGCACGTAATTTTCTGGTATAAGACGCAAGGCCACGATGATCTAGGAAGTTAAGCGATATGACCTCGACCTTGCTTGTGCGAAAAATATTCGGCAGCAATTTGCGTTATGACCATTTCACGGCTCCCCACCCACATTCATCTGCCTCACTACTTTAGCTACTTTATATATTCCGTAATATGATATGTCTGAAACTGTATCATATATACTCGCAACAATTAAAACTACTAAAATATTTTTGTAGGTATGCACTTAGGTATATTGCTTACGGTCAGGTCTTCAATAGCCTTAAATAATTTTTGTTTTTTCTAAATTACGTCTTTCATTTTTTAATTTTCTAGTAATATCGGCCAATTTCCATTGGAAGTCCCATCATCATCGAGCCATGCGTTTCGAAGGTCATCTAGAAACATACGATTGATTGTTATTTTCTTTTGTCGTTCGTTCATAATTTGCGTCAATTATAATAACTTTAAAACCTGAATACTAAAGTGTTAATTTTGAAATTCTGCTGTTAAAATAATTAAGCAATTTAATTCAAATGTGGACCGATGACATAATCCGTACATGCTTTATAAACATCAGATAAAATAATCATGAAATGTCGCTTCTTGGTCGCGTGGTAACTAACTAAAACCAAAAAAGAACGAAGGTCATTCTTATTAGAAGAAACATATTTTTCTATATTGTTTGATATGTTTGCTTAAAACTTTGCCGTATTTACATTTAAATGATACTTTTGTATAATACTAGAATAATATAACACTCTAGAAGACAATAATAATATGTATAAGGGGAAAGAAAGAGAAGAATCTCTATCTATTATCCACAAGCGAAGTGTCGAAACGTAAATATGTATTAATGGTAAACCTATTTTCACTATCAATATTAACGCTTGTTTTAAAATTAAATTGCAACGATTTGAAATTAGAGTAAACGGACTTGGTAATAGAGTAACTTTACACGATTTAAAACGTAAATAAATAAAAACAAACTCATTGTAATATCAACATAATTATTTTCTGAGATTAAATATTACACATGGTTGAGAAACTTTATGAAGATTCCTTGTAGTGAGCCTCTGACATTTTCTTCAATTTTTCCGTAGAACAAAACGATGTCGTAGCATGTTATGGAAATATAGTGCTATACCGACATTGTTCCTATTCAATTGCGCAATGTTGTTTGGCAAACATTCGCGTACCTCATGATTGTTTTTGTTAGCTGTGTAAACATAATTGTGAAGGTCCCTTGTGAATGTCGGGCAGTTATTGACTAGAAGGAAGTATTCGTTGATGAAGGCTGTGAGATCAAAGAATCACGTATAGTTTTTATTTTAATCAGGCAGAAAATATTATAAATAAGTATCTATTATCATATTGAATTATTATACTATAGCAAGCTTATCATAATACACAAACTTTTGCTCATGTTACAACTGATAACGTGTTCTCAATGTCACAATGATGGTTTTAGTAATTTCCGAGAGGCACGTACATAGTATAGCGATAAGATAACGTAATTTATATTTATTACATATTAAAGGTTTCAAGGAAATACAACAAAAGCCGTTTTATAAATGTGGAAATATGTTCCACAATTTAAGTATTTCTGTGTATGTACTTAGCTATCGATAACAAAACAACAAAGTAGCGTCTGCCCGGCTTCGCACGGGAACTTTACAAGAATTTCACAATTTTTAATTATCATGCATTACATTCATAGACTCTTACGTTTACGTCGGGTAAAATTGTAATATATTAAATTGTTATATTAAATAGATATAATTGTAAAAGGATATAATTGTAAATTTTTGATATTATTATTGACTCCTCCAGGTACTCCATACGTCCGTGGCATAAGGTGCTGTCTAAATAACAGAGCAGAGAGGTGGCCGTGTGACTATTCCATAAAAAAAAGAATAAAATATTCCCATCCGTATAACACGAGTAGATTAAAATAAATAGTAATGAATTTAAGAATCCGAAGAGGTGAAAACTTCAGATAAGATTTGAAACCAATATGATCGTAATACAAAATAAATATTTTACGCTGACTTTGAACAAAATGTTTTTTGAAATAATCCATTATTTTCTATTGCGGCCCAATGACAAAGAAGTAAATTGTAACAAATATAACTATTTGTTCGACTTTCGCTTGAACATTTTAGTTTGTAATTTTTTTAAGTGTTTCTAAAGTGACTTCTATATCCATCCATCCAATTTCTCACTTGATAAAATTAATTTTATAATCAAAATAAGTTTTTAAAATTGAAAGTACATATTTAAAATGTTTAATGAACCACTTAAGACTCTACGAGTGATAAGACATGTTTCTGTGTAGTTTATATATAGTAAATAATTTTACAAACTGACTTTTTCTCCTTTTTTTGGGTACAAACCAAAACACCTCAATTCCACCATTTACGTCCTACACTGAATGTCGTGCAGAAGTTTCGTTTGATCGTTTTTCCATCAGCACAAGCACAAATACACAGTCGACTTCTCTATTCATGCCCAATGACTATCTTATTCCTCAGACTTCCAATCCGTTTTATTATTCCCATCGACAATCCTTTCCTTATCCTTTACTTTTTTCAGGCGGCAACTACTACCTACCTCTGCAAATGTCCGTGGACGATGGTAGTCGCTTAGGCTTACTGCTACACGACTCATTTGCTATGTTGTTATAATATTGTTTTTCAACCGAAAATACTTTGTCGTAATAATTGAAGGTCTGTTTATAATAATTATATATTTTACTTTTTGTTGGACGCAACCTCAATTATATTATTTTCAATATTGTTATTGAATACAAAAATATTCCATATACACTCAATATCAACATGTACCAAACATAGCTCGGCATTATTTATTGTTATAGACCATTCGACCTTAATCTTGAACGATAGAGCTACGGCGCCGGAGCAGCGCCCTTGTCTTATCAAACGCTTGTAGTTGCTCATAACAACCAAATATTAGCTTAACAATTTGAGATTGTTAGTTACATTAATTTTAACTTTCTTTTTATTTTTAATTGTAGATATTTAAAATATGAATGAGCCTTTATGATGTGTCTCTACTACGTAAATTGATAATATAGTTAGGGTATAATTCTATATTAATAAAACAAAGGAACCGTTGTAAATCAAACAAATAAATTGCATTCTAGGAATCATTTATTGACTTCCTTGTTGTGCTGTACAATAGTTCACTTATTTACTTATCATAAATTATTATTTATTGGCCAGCTGTCACGTGCTTTATGTATAAATGCGGGACTAGCTGTTTTCTCTTAGGCATAATATCATTTAAGTCAAGGTCACTTTTTAATAAATTAAGATCAGGGTGTATCATACTAAACAAACACCTGAAATCTCAATTGCAATTCGCCCAAATTAGAATAAAAGTGTAATACCTGATTAAGTACATTATTTATAACAAAGCAGCCTCATTAATAAAGACTAACTTTATGCAACAACAGTAAGCTCGTTAGATACATAATACAATCAAAATTACTCCAATTTGTGATAAATTTTGATGTATAACGCAAACTGAAAATCTCAAGTAAAAGCAGCATGAAATAAAAATTATTTATCTAAATCAAAGAGAATTTGGTGCATAGCACGATAGTGCAAATAATTAATACAGTTGGCCATTAACTTAAACAAAGTAATAAGCTGTACAATTGAGTGTGTGTTTATATTTCTCTCTTATTCATACATTACGACGTATTTTACTCTTACAACAGATTACAATGAAGTGTTCGGGCTTCTTAGTAAGCTATTCCATACCTAATTGATTGTACGTAGAGTAGATGTAGGCAGACAGAGTCACGTTCACATTAATAATGTTAATAATACATGTAATATTAGGGATGTCGACTAGTCCTACTAATATAATAAATGCGAAAGTTTGTAAGGATTTGTGTATGTTTGCTCATTCACGCAAAAACTACTGAACCGATTGCGATAAAATTTGGTACGTAGACAGTTGGACAACTGGAATGACATATAGGCAACTTATTATCCCAATATTCAGACGGGATACGGACCGAAACCACGGGGCGCAGCTAGTATTAAATAAATATATTACTCAATTCTCTAAGGAGCCATATATATTTCCGACGACGTCGTGGACGAGTAGCTTTTTATTTCGCAAGTTTGGATTAGTTCACCAAATTTATGATTCACATTTTATGATTCATATTCCTACGAACCTAGTGACACAGGAAAGTCAAATAAGTAGTATGCTATATATATATCTTTGTAATCTTTAGATAATTTTGTCTCTTTAGCCAACACTAATAATTTAATTTTTAGTTTTATAGCATTGAAATGCTTTATAATGAGAAATTTTGAAAGAATGGAAAAAATTTGATCACGAGGCAGGATTCGAACCTGCGTAACCGTAGCAACGCCTAGCCTCTCGGCCACCCGTGCTCCCGGGTGAGGATCACAACACTAATCATGTTTATTAATTTAACCCCCGAAGCAAAAAGGGTGTTATAAGTTTGCTATTTTTATGCTATCTCAAATTTAAAATTGATGAAATGGTCGACAACAATAGGGTCGTAAATTATAATTAAATGTTATAAGTTTATCAGACTAAACTGATTCAAAATTCGTTTACATGACACCAGGACAACGATAGAATGTAAAACGTCATTTTATATAAACATATTTTTGTGAAAATACAATGTCTAAAATTAAAAACTTTCCTTCACCGTTTTAAGCAGTGGTGATGTTATCCACATGTGCATATAAATTGAAAAATCAATTTATTTCCTGCACTCTCGCCCCGTCTTGAACCCCGACTTATCGATTTTGAAGTCCGAGGTTCTCACCACTGAGCCATCACTTCTATTAAATCGTTTAGTAGTGCTAAATTAAAAAAACTATATTAAAAATGTATTAGTTCAGAGAGTATACTGTTAATGATTATATGGAGGATGACAATCCATGGAATGTTGTCGCTTAAGAACCACAGTTCAGTTCATTGGCATCATTGTTATGTACACGTTATGCAGAATGTAATACATATTATGCAGAATTGAAATGTAAAATTTATATTATTTTAAAAGAGCAACTACAGAGTTTTTCCGGCTCTTCTCTGTAGAAACTGCCTTCCGAACCGATGGTAAATGTTATAACTGTGTAATATGATGATTCGAAAGTGCTTCTATAAGAAGTCTAGTTGAATGAATAAATGTTTGAGTTTGAGTTTTGTTTGAGATCATCGTAAAAACGCTTTTAAAATAGTTAATTTAAAGCCAAAAGGATGCATTTATATTGTTAATAATCTTGTAGTTTATGGCAATTTCATTTTTTCTATCATCCGTGTCCGTTACGAGTTTATAAGCCTTCATCGATAAGTGGACCAATCAATACAAAAATCGTTATTCAAGTACAGCTAGTAGATAGTGCCTAAGGTTAACTCTTTCAAACAAACTCTTCGTCTTTAAGATATTCTTAAAGATAAATAAAAATTTCATGCTCGACTCACATCGGAGGCGATTTGTAAATGATTTCCGAGAGTTTTTCCTTGACTCTATATAAATTATAGGTAACTTTAGTATCTACAACGACTCCTGTAATAGATAGCAACATATTATTTACTCCTAACTTATGAATCATAGTAAATTAAAATTTCATTGGCTCAGACTAAGCTTGAAGAGTTCCTGCCTGATTCACATACACACATTACGATTGCTTTGACCATGAACAGTAAACGCCAGTAAACATCTACATAACAAAGTTCAATTAAACGCTTCGCAAATTAACCGATGACTTCCTTGTTTGTCAGTGTGATCTTTTTTCATTCAAAAATAATATTAAAAATACAATTCTTCAACAAGGTCACCCCGACCTTGTTTACTAGGAACCGACGTGTCAGAGTATATTTTAATACCGATCCATTCCTTCAATTTATTTGCAGATTTTGTCACTACCGCGAACAAAGGCATACCTGCCTAGTGCCCACAGCCACGGCAGGTAGTCAAGTTTTTGTATTCGCATTTTGAGCTATAAGTTTCGTCTTAAGTGCGTATACCTCGCAATTGCTTGATTGGTAACGCAGAGAATTTACAATAATGAAACTATATCTTCTTATTATTTCCTTAAATATTGAAATAAAAAGTATATATTTAAATGATTAATCATACTTGAAGTAACACCAATACGTGATGACATTGACATAATAGATATTTAATCTGCTGAAAAAATGAACAGGCAACGAAGAATGTGTGTCAAGAGTGTACGGTCGGCGCTCGGCGGTCGGTCCGAACATGAGATCGTGCATCTGCTGGCCGAACGGGGGCGTCATTGTTAGTACGACCGTTCGACGATATTTAATTGGCCCGACCTAGCTCGTAAAAGCGTTGTAAAAAGTGTGAAGGTCTGGCGGAGGTAAGGACTCGTAAAGAGGTCAAGTGTAATGCTTCGCGTTCCACTGACCTCATTTAGAAACGAATGCCGCATGTGCCGCGTCTGCTCGCCTTTCGTTTCGATGTGCTAGTTTCCGCATTTTCATATAAATATCTCTATTAATTATTATTCGCATTAAAAATATAGATGCAATGTATTATGTTAATTAAATGTGTAAAATATTTGCAAATTATACATTTTTAGTCTTTTTTTTTAATAATATGTACAAAAATAATACACCTTATAGTATAGGATACTCATTATTAAAAAAAATACTTCAAAAACCCCCTTTTCATGCTTATAATTCATTTCCAATTTTTTTGTTAATTTAATTGTTTTTGTGTGCAATAAAGAATATTTCATTTCATTTCATTTCATTTCATTTCATAATTCCGTTATTAATTGTAATAAATAATATATTTCAAAAATAAACGACAACTAAAATTGAACAATGACTTAATAAATCTAAACTCCGGAACTCAATACTGCGCATACATACGTGACCTCCTAGTGTTAATCGAAACCTTCGGAAGTTATTAATAAAGTTTCGACCGCGAAAATAAAACACTGACATACATTGCGCCTGAATAATGCCATATACTCCATAATTCATAGAAACCTTGGCCCCGATGTTACGCGAGCGTCCAAAGCTTAGAGGAGGCACATGATGGGAGACGTGTGGTCGTTGCATAAATGCTGTAATGTGATGGACTGATGTTAAATAGGGTTCTTAACACCCCAACCCATGGTAAAATACATCTAAATTTGAGTGTTCAAAAATAATTTGACTGAAATACTGTATGATAATCAAGCTGTCATAAATGCAATAATACAATTTAAAACTATATAATACCTACAATTTATTATAATTTTAGATTTTTAAGACATATTTCATACAATTATATGTATGAGATAGGTACAAAAAATAGAGGTAAAATAAAAGTTTCTAAGTAGTATTTATAAACTGTTTTAACAAATTTGTTCATTTTTCTTAATTCATATATGTAATATGAATCAGTTTATTGGACAACCAAAAATTGTAAAAATTCATATACATGACTAGCGGCCCGACCCGGCTTCGCCCGTTTTACATATATCTTATAGCACTAAGATACCAAGTACCTATTCAACGGTGAAAGAATTCATAAAATCGGTCCAGCAGATCCTAAGATTAGCAGCGCGACCAAAAAACAACTCTTCAGCTTCATATTATTACTATACTATGAAAGTATTGACACTACAATGTTGTTTCCAAGTTGGTAAAATCAGCTAGTGACGAATAAGCAGCATACCTATTGCATTCAACAAGAAAAAAGCAGCAAATATTAGCTGTGTTATCTTGTAATACAGATGCCAAACGAAGACAATAATATTGATAAATTTGTATAATATGTTACTAATACTGTACATGTGAAATTGTGTTTGTCTTTCTTTCAAGTTGCAACGGGGCGATGGCCGTTTACCGGCTGGCTGTTTACCGTGCTGAAACATTTCATTCCCATAGAAAATCCGAAAGCGAGGCGAGCGAAGCGACGGTCTGAAAGCTAGTTTAGAATATATTCTACTATTGGCACATAATGTACCAAATTTATAATCCAATATAACTGATTCCATTTCCTGAAAAATACATTACAATATTCGATCAATTCGCCTTTTACTTACATTTAGTAGGGAAGACAGATTTGGGAAACACAATCTCACATAGCCACACATAGCCATGATCCCAAGTTTGAAACACGACCCTTTTGAATTTAATAATAACTAATTAACTATACTATATCCAAATACTATTTCACAAAGAAACAACCATCCTTCATTCAAATCTATTATGGTTTACACTACATACCCACATACACGAAATCCATAACATTAATTTATCCATACAAGAAATAAATAGCATTAAAAATTAGTCGTTTCAATTTATTCTTCGGACATATTTTGACATGAGTAATGAGAACTTGGATCAAGGCTAAAAAACGCAAATACATTCACTTGGTCGACCTTTAGTTTTAGGCAGCAATTGTTTTATATTCAATATCCTTGTGAATAATGAAAAATGTCCTCAACTAGCAAGCAATTGTAAAAACAGAAAATTGAATTTTAAACATGCGTCTGGAGCATTGCTCTATTATGTATAGATGAGTTTATTAAAATTTCCTTCAAAAATGTTTTAATGGAGAAAAAAATGAGCTACTCTTACATTTATTACAAGATAATAAATATAAAATTTCGATACTTTTCCAACTTCACTTATAATTTAGGCCACGTGCCTGTTGTGCCTGTTTGTATTGCAATTAAAAAGTAAAACTTCTGAAAAAAAATGTTCCGTTCCGTGCGTACCTGCAATTTTTTATATAAGGTTTTTATATATAAACTAGCTGCACCCGGCAAACGCTGTTCTGCCTTACTCTTATCATTTAGGGGTATGAAAAATAGATGTTGGCCGATTCTCATAGATACCGGATAAGCACAAAAAATTTCATCAAAATCGGTCAAGCCGTTTCGGAGGAGTATGGCAACGAAAACTGTGACACGAGATTTTTATATATTAGATTAGGGTCATAAATACAACGATCTAGATGAACATTCCATCAATTCCTCCAATGCCTAAATTCATATTTTCCAAGTAGTTATATTGACTTTCCTGCTAGTATGGCCATTTACAATGCATTTGAAAACTCGTTTTTTTTTTTATTTTAAATAATCCATGAAGTCCCATATCAAGTGAAGATCGTCTTTCTCTGTGGGGAGGTCGGTTAATATTACTTCAAGGTCTGCTTGACGGTCTGACCTCGGCATATCGGTCGCGGAGGACAGACGGTCGCAAATATTTGCGCGCTGTATAGGCGCACGCGGGGGCGAGCGAGGGGTGCGGGAGCGCGGGGGTGCCGCGGGGCCTGAGGCGGCGCGCGGGAGCACAGGTGACCTTGCCTCGCGTCTGCCGAGAGACCTTGATCTTGAGACGACCGCGCGGACGCCCTCGCGACTTCATGAACAGAACAAACTACACCTATCGCTCACCTCAATGACCAGACGCTATTGTCGTGGACGACGCTAAAGTGTCAATAATAACTTATGTCTAGTTTACTTCCATGTCGACCGTCGTCAATTGGAATATGCCAGTGAAGCACTTTAAGTGCCCCTCAATATTGAATGATGATGCTCGATGGCATATCAAAGGTCGTTTATATAACTGACATTGTGATTGTTTGAAGGGTAACTTTATTTTGTCATTCCTTTAACATTCAAATTGTTTGTGATGTAAATTCTACGCACATGGCATGGTATGGTAAACAAGTCTATATATATCCTAATAACGTGTAAATTTCGTGTCATAATAATGTAGCTTTCAAATGAGAAAATGTCTCAAGCAATAAATATTATAGCATAAGAGGTACATGACGTTAAAACATATTTAATTTCTTATAAAAATCAAAATGATCTATTTTGAAGTACAATACATTTTAAAAAAGCATGTAAAAGGTTAAAACGTGTATTATAATTTAATATGAACAATGGTCAGCAACACGTGGATGCGGTTGGCGGTAACCTTGTGATAAGCGGCATCCGCCGATAACGTGCTCTGACGCATCATCAACACATTTCTCCGCGCACTCGCTATAATTAATTTTCAATCAATCAAGTGAGAGTACATTCCGAGAGCCAATCAAAGCTATTGCTGGTATATACCTCATAATACATAAATTATATAATTGCACCTAATCATCTGTATTAATAAAGCTAAAAAGAAATGGTTTAAAGGTCAGGTTTTAAGGAAGAAATATCATTTGGTTTGTTTTATTAATTACGTATTATTAATTATTTGTGTATTTGTCAAGTCTAGCAATTGCACTTACACAATTAGTAGTGAAGTTTGAAGAAATTATATATTTATTTCTTAATTAAAATGTACTTTTCGGTCTTCCACGTTACATTCAGACAAAGTACATATCATATATGGTGTATGTGCATTTTATTTGTTGTCTAGTTCTTCATAAACGTGTGAATATTAAAATATAACGAATGCGTAATTCCCGTTTTACTAATGCACTGCGCCTGCGCTGAGCTGTACAATAATGTTACATTTGCCTTCCACGTTTTCCATAAAGCTATAAACTTACACGTGGCTAGCAGTTGCATAATACTTTGTATGAAATAATATTCATTATTTTACGACCCGACTCGAATTCTACTCGAATGGATTTACAATTGGAACAGTTTTATGTTTGAAATTTACGCTTAAGCAATAACTGTTTCGATTTTCAGTGTACGAATATTCTATGGTTTATTATTGCGTTTTTGTAGTTAGTCAATTAAGAATGCATTGAGAAGGTGGGGTAGGTCAAAGTGACAGTCGCCGAGTCCCCTCTGGAAGGGTGTGACATTGCACGACCGCTACTTTTTTCCACTAAGTTTTATTATGCACTGACGTCAACCGTCCGACACGCAGCAACTATAAGGTCGTTTGTGAAATAAAATTGTTTAAGATACGTGTGTCTGATGCGATTTATTGCGAGACTTTTTGTAAACAAAAAACATTAATTATTTTCCTGGACGTTGCGTTGAAAATGGTCAACATTTATTGGTTACATTCAGAACAACAATACAATAAGAATAAAATAGGATATAACGTGCAAAGGGCGGCTTTATTGCTCAATAGCAATTTCTTCCAAGCAACCCAAACCAGGCAGAAGTAAGAAAATTATTATATAAGAAGAGAAAGGGCATAATAACTAAGCATAATACAATTTTTTTGTTGATACTCAATGACATCGTGGGTTTTCAACCAATTGACGTGATGCCTTTTGTGTTTCATTGGACATTATTATAATTTGGTCAAGTATTAGGATTCATACATTCCTCCGACACACAGGAATATGGACTTTGTTTGAGCAAACAGTTATTTAAATACATTTTAGTGAACGAGCAGGTGCAATTGACGATGAATGTTTTTGTGAAAATTCAATATGCAATAAGATATTTTTTAAGTTCCATAAAAATTGCTTGTGTGTGCATGTTAAAATAAATGTTGTTTAAAAAACATCCTTCTAATTAGACTGATGATATCAGTGATTTTTCGGCATAATATGTATTATTCATATACATATATGTTCTAAAGTTTATCTTTACCACGGTAATTGATTTCTTGGTAATTAAATTTTATTTAATATAAAAAAAACGTTGGCACTTGTTCAAATGACGAAGAGGGAACTTTCCTGCTACAGGATGAAGGTTAAAGGTTAACTTATCTGGAGAGTTCCAGGTATTTTTAACCACACCCATGCTGTATAAAGATAAATTGCTTAATTTGTTTAAATGTGATTTTTATCAATTATAATTTCTTATAATGGCATACGATACACTACAATTTCTTTTAAATTTATATCATGTATGTACTTGAAACAATAAGACATACTATTATAAATTATACATAATCTAGATTATAAATTGTACTCGCACTTGTTCCAAGTTATTATATGGAAATTTGCTGTTTCATACAGTGGTTGGTACATAACAATTGATGCCAATGTTCAGTCCAATTAACTTTATCATCCTCTAGTCAAATTTTATAATTCAGAAAACTCCAGAGATAAAACAAAAAATCTATTCAACCCGACTGCGAATTACAACAAGATCTAGGCTACCATTCCAAATAATGCATATTAATGGCTTTTCAGTATCTTTGTAAGATTGGTCTTACTGCATTAATTTCGATTATTATAAAATATTATGCAGGTCTACTAATTTTGTACTCAATAGCTGTACCAATGTAAAATTACATTAATTTTATTTCGTCTGTCTTGAAATATATCAAAAGGGAAGCTTCACTTTGCAATTGTGCAGCTATGTTTTCTGGAATTTTAACTCATTGTGTTTTCAATAATATTCAACTCTACACTTAATATGGGTATTGTATGTTTTCACTTGAATATAAAGAAAGGTTGCATTCGGGTCTATTATGATTAAATAAACCCATTATACAATTTAAATTAATTGAATATATTATCTTAACTATGCTATGTTTCTCGAAAATATAAAGTTATTAAATACCCTTAGTTTTTTGAGTCTGGAAATACCCACGGACTCCAGGGAAGGAGCCGGGATTGCGTCGGATTCCTACCGACGGAAACCTCACTGTGTACCGTCAACCGCTTTAGTGAAGGGGCCACGCTAAGAATAAAAAAATCATAAATGAAAATTATCTTTTCGTCTAAATTGGTTACCATTGGTAATGGGTCGGTCACCAACTTTTCTGGAAAGTTCGTTACTATTTCAGATTCTAAAATTGGATAAATTTGCAATAATAACCAATTAATCACGTCAATAATTTGAAAATCCACTGAGTAAACGAGTATCATAGCACGATAAACAAAAACAGTCGAATTGAGAACTTTTCTTGGTTTCGGGAACGCCAGTTAATATTGCAGCGCTTTCTTATAAAATAAAAGAATAATAATCATGTTTCATTGATGCAGTATGTTGTATGTTTCAATGCGAGGTTATACTGCGGCTGTGTTCATTGCCTTAAGTTCTATACAATGGATTTATCAATGACTACTTGCGTCAATGACACTGTTTAAGGACTGAAGTAAATAACAATAACAGCTTCTGTATATTATAATGTATTCTAATAGACGTGTGAAAGATCACTCATTGTAAATTGCATTTGCATTGAATAATAAAAAATGCTGAACAATGTTTGAAGATGCCGATATCCGACGCGCTGCAACTACTTAAATCAGTAAATACTTCTTTTATGTCTCAAGATAACCGTACTTAGCAAATAAATTTTCAACTTATATAAACATAACTAACATACTTGGAGAATAAATCAAATCATCTAGGCTTTACGTCCGATTGAAATGACATTTCGTTCACAGATAAGCTACTAAGTTAAGCTAGTTCGTGCGGAGCAGCGATGTTTTATAATTAGCGACGCAGAAATGAAGTGGCTTCGAAGGAATTAGGTCGGTGCGAAGTGAGGGCAGTGCAGCGGGGGCGGTCGGAATTCGCGTAACGTTACGTCAGCGTTCGTCGACCTCGCGCCGGTCGCTGACCCGCGGCTATCTCTAGTAGCTAAGCGTAGCCGCACGCGCACTATTAGCTAGTTAACGGCTACGAAAAGTTTACACGTCATTGATTATGCAACCATACTTACATTTACTTAGATAGATGAGATTAATTAATAGTAACTAGCGAAGATAGAAGTAGAAGGATTTTAACTTAAAATACTATTGTTCTTTACTGAATCAAAAGGAACAAAAAAGGAAGGAAGGAATGTAAAATAAACATACACCTTTATCGAAAATAAAGATATACATCCATATATTTTAATATCACCCAAATTATATGCTGATCTGAAACCCGTCTACATACCTCAGAATCAAAACTAAATTAATAAATATTGGTGTTTTCAAAATAAAATAAGATATTCCTCTAAAGATAAGCTATCGAGACATACCCGAATAACAAATAAACATTTTGCTATCAGCGAAAACGATGAATACGATTGTGGTAAAAATTCCAAAATCATGTGTGTGTCCAAAATATATGTACGTAGACTAGCGGTTCATCCTGGCTTCGACACATATACTAATAACACTCAGAGACCACGTATCCAATGCCATGTTGTAGGCACCGTGATTAACGTCTGCAAACTATTACACCCTTCACACTTCTTTTATATTATTCGTACAAAAGAAAAGCTTATTCATCAATATATATATATATATTATAGCTGCTTTAACTATCTCAAAAAATACAAAAATCAAACTTCAAACCAATTATGTAAGTTTCTCTTCCAACAAAGAGTTATTCTAGTTATAAAAGTCTAGATTTAAATTTATATTTTTAGATCATGCTTCCAGCGCTTACAACATGAAAAAGTCTGTTACTAAGCATATAATTAAATAAATATAAACATATTAGCAAGTTGTCATATTTGAATCATGTCATCGGAGTTTGTTGACCTCGTTGTGCACTTCCCCGCGCCGTCAGTGAAGTCAGCACATTGTTCAAAACGGGAAATAATACGGTTCATTCCATTTGAGGGCATACATAGCCACAACAGCTCATAGTCGTTGGCTTATCATTTGACCTCAAAACGTCAAAAATAAGGTAGAATACGTTTCCGTTAGACGGTAGGCATCAGCTTTGTCTCAATCATTGTTTAATTGCTTCGTGGTGATTTTGCTTTTACCTTTTAATTCAAACGCTCAGACAAATTGATGAAAATATTTTTCAAAAGAAAATGTTCTCACTTTATCGTACACACGAGGACAAATAATAGAAATGGAGTAGGTTAAATATACAAATACGCATAGAATTGATTTCCAATTGGATCCAAAATATTTTTTTTGCAAAAATACCTCCCTATACGTTAATTATATTGATTGAACATTAAAAACCAACTTTCCGATCGCGGCCGTACTTGAGTCAAACTTCAAAGTGTATAAATAATACTGGTCACCATTAGCCTTATGTGGTTTTAAACTACCCATTGAGTTTCATTTGAATAATGATTACTCGTTGGAAATGTATCTACAAACTTTCACATTCCCATATATGGCTATAAGTGAAAATTTCAAAACTTATACTAATAAAGTAATATTTAAACTAACAAAAACCCGACTACTTTAATTTAATGAACTAAAAAGAGATCAAAGTATCACAAGTTTATGATGACGCAGACGGGGACAAACAAATCTATGTTTCCTTCGTGCGAGAAAGATCTGCGAAACTACGTTGGTCCTTGGCTGCATCAGGGCTATAGGATATGCCATTTATGTCATAGAAATGCACATAGATAATCGCCCAAACATACGCTGTAATGTTAAAATTATAATTCTAAGTAACTATAAAACGTGTAAACACAATATAAAATCGAATTTGATAAAATTCTATATAATTTATATGGTGTAGAGGTGCAAAATATTACTAAAACAAATCTATTCAATGGTACATATTGATACAAAGTTAAAAGTTATCGTGTAAGTAGGGATAGTATATAAAAAATTTCGATGTTTTTAATTTTTTATGTTATTTTGTAAAAATTTATATTGAAGGCGAATTCAAGGATTGTGTGGTACATTTTAAATGTTTTTAGTGTTATCTTAAAATTTATAATTATCCGTTAAAATAAATATACTTATAAGATGATTGTAATTTCCTATGAGTGAAAAATCAGTAACAGTCATTATGCAAAAATAAATCAAAGTTTATTAATAAATATGTAAATTACTTACCTCTTTATCTATACTTATATTATAAAGAGGAAATATTTCTATGTTTAGTAGGTTTGTAATGTTTCACACCACTTCAAAAACCACTGGGCTGATTTCAAAAATTCTTTTACCATTAGAAAGCTGCAAATCACCGAGTGAAATAGGCTATATATACATAGGCTATATATATCACATCACAAATTACTTCGTTTTCATAATTTGTGGCATTGTGTTTTCATCCATCGTAAAAATGTATTTTCATTAGTCCATGTATACCTTACCTTTAATATAAGTGGAATAAGTAAATATTATTTAGTGTAGGAGCCGAGAAACGTTATTAATGGCTGGTGTAGAATTTTTCTCCTAAAATCGATTTGATTCTATTCTTTATTAGACGAATATATTTATGCAACCATGTATTAAAATATTTTTTACAAAAAAAATATCAGTAGTTTTTTATACTTCCGCAAAGACCTTATCATCATTTTCAATACATTTTTATTCAGGTAGATCTTATAGAATAACAAATTATTTATAATTTGGAAAGTAGCAGTATCAAGCAACAAAAATACAAGAGAAAATAGGTGGATTAATCCGAAAAAATCAAGAGAAAGCAACGAGGGCGCAGGCCAAGAACTGGGTCACTTTCATTTTCATTCGTTTCTTTTCAGATGCATCTTGATCACCACTTAGAGAGTTGCGTGTCACATCAATTTACATGTCAACACTAAATATCACTATCCGAGTGATAATATACAATTCACTTATAGAAATTAATCAATTAAGTAAACATAACTATAATTTTGCATGTATTTTTTTAATTTTATTTTAGTTTTAAATTGATCGTGCTAATTTCAATGAAAAAATTGTATCTGTTCTTATAATATAAAGCTGAAAAGATTGTGTGTATGTTTATTTGAACGCACTAATCTCAGGATCTACTGGACCAATTTAAAAAAAAAAATTCAGAATAGTAATCAAGCATCCCGTACATACTTGCTAAGGGTCAAGCCAGGGAGTATCGCTTGTATTGTGCAAGTGAAGTCTGCAGTAAATAGAATTAGCATAAACGACAATATTTCAAAAGTTTTAAAGATAGCGATCATAAATACATATCTACATAGTACACACTTATACGGGTACATCTATTATGTTAAGTGACACAAATTCATATAAGTGAACCGGATTTTGTTCATATTGGGTGCCAAACTAACGAGCTTCAAAAGTAACAAAGCGTACGCACTCTCGAACGACGAAAGTAAGAACTTTCTAGGCCACTCTTCTCTGACACGACAATCACGCACTTTTGAAACGCATACGTTTCTAATTCACGTTCAGAGAAATTACATTCATTCATATTTTTATATAATCAAGTTTTATCGAATCTTATGGCAATTTATTGACAAGTTTTTATTTACTTTGAAGATAGCGATCTTATTACCTTGAAGAAGAGAATGAAACAAGGGAAACTACGATATTGTTCTAATTAATAATTTTTGATTACGTTTAATTTTAATTGTAAATACTATAATTATTAGGTTATTTTAATACGGTGTTTCCGCAAATTACAAAATATCGCTTCTTACATAAAGTCATATGAAAAGCGTTATGACAAATAATAAACAATACATTTCACACGTGATCAAAACAAGGGCAACAGCGAAAACGAATACAATAGCGCAGTAAATCACTTTCTCTTAATAGAAAGAAGGCATGCCATCCATCTCCGCATAATAGAGTGGAAAAGGTGAAATTTCACAGTGCGAGAAATTGGCGGGATGCAATGTTTATTGTAACGAGTCCGCGGGCGTGCGCGCAAGAGAAACTGAAAGTAATGTGGCGCCGCATTCAACCCACTTTCACTGCTCTGCTGCGCGGGCGCCTGCTGCCACCGACGCTACCCGTCGCTACCCGCCGCCACCGCCCCCACAACACACAACGTGCATTCCTGCATTCCTCAACACCAATCTAACAGCACATTGTCCACAATTCTAATCAAAAGTCCGCTATCTACCCTTTATTATTTACCGCACTATCTGCTAGTACTTTCCAAATTATTAGGTTTCATTGATAGACTTAAAAACTATAGACTAAAAACTATCTAAAAAAAATTGCGTTACAACGCTACCAATCTCTGTGCTGGAGAAATCCAGTCTTTTCGTTGACATATCACCAAATTTCTCGAGTTAGATACTTACTTTTTCACTAAGAAGCACAAACATCTGACAATAAAAACAGCGATGTTAGAAGAGAGATCCGAAATTCTAAGACCACTATTAATCTTCGCAAAAGGTTCCGCTATTAAGCGATATAAATACATGCTAGTGCAGTAAGATCTTTACTCTATGTAGCAGTAAGTAGTTTTAAGCATACATAGGGACATAGGGCCCAAGAAAGCGACTTTGTTTTATTCTATGTAACGATGATTACATATACCTTCTTACGTAACAACTATGTTCATAAAACGAAAATCACAAATTTATATATACGTATGTCATACGCATCATAAATTGAAACAATTACAAAAGAAAGAAACAATTTTATCTAGGTACGGATTTATCATAGACGTTTTCTTGCTTTCAAAAATAAATTCTTATGACACCTGACCTTAATTAGTTTTATACGGAGAAAGTGGCTTTATACAAAATCTCACCAACAGTAGATCGATAAAGTAACATAAATATAAACAATATAGGCGATAAATATAAAATAGAGGGAAGGTAATTTTTATTATTTCTTCTTATCATAGTCAGCTTTTTTGCATCGCTTCGTTTTGTGGAACTGTGTTTACTAAATACATATTTTTTGTCATATTGCTTTTTTTTTGACATTGAAACTATGTAAATTCATTTGTTTCAGTAATCGATACAATCTTAACATAAACGACCATACAATACATACAAATTTATATATTTCCCTTCCATTCCTATGAAATCTATAATTTTTTATTGATAACCTTTTTTCAAAGTCAGTTCAAAACTATACTAATAATAAACAAATGACGAGGTTGTTGTATGTGTTTGTTTGAAGGCGCCATTATGAGAACCTAGGTACTCGACCGACATACTGGACTTTTTTAAAATAAATAAAAAACACATAAAAAGGAAGAATTTAAGTAAACATATAATACATAAATTATTAAAAAAACTCCAATTGAAATGATGGAAAGTGTATTTATATATGTAATATTTACTTTCCATGGTACCAATTTTAATTACTTTAATTATATAACATCGCACGAATATATGTTATAAAATCCGCTAAAATTACAAAATTTACAAAGATCGACATATCAGCATAAAAAAAATATTAAACACCTAGTCTTCATCATCATCAGCTCATTTATATTCCCACAGCTGGGAAACAGGCCTTCTATGAGGGTTCCGGCCATAATCCACCACGCTGGCCAAGTGCGGATTGGCAGGTGTCACATGTCTTCGAACTTTTGATTCTTGGACATGCCTCTCGATATTTTCCACATCCACATGCGCAGGTAAATTGAAAAATCAATTTATTTCCTGCACGCTCGCCTGGTCTCTCCGCTCTCGCCTGAACTCCTCCTGACTTATCGAAACCAAACCGTCATTGTTTTGTTTATATTTATTTATTTATTATAAAAAAAAACTATTCAACAAGCAGTGTATATAATGCAGTTGCAGAATATCAAATTTTGAATTTACAGCCGAATCTTGCTGTTTAATTTTAATATGTACTGTTGCTGCTGGTTGTGTGGTTTTTTAGTTGATAGAAAATTTTAACATATGTGTATGTATTTTTTGTATTAGGAAAAAAGGAAGGCTTTTTAAAATAGGAAATGCAGAAGTGCCATAATTTTAATAATCCAATATAAGTCATTTTATAAAATTTCTGTTCGTTCATTGACTTTACCTTACCTACCTTTACTTCAAAAAATATTTTAGTTACATGTATAATATAAACAACGCTAACCATTATTTTCGAGTAAAATGTTCGCTTTCTTTAAATATATGATGCTCGATAACATAAGATTCCATTAATGTATTTGTGACAAACTTCTTTTTATATATTTGTGAATATTACAAGTATTATCAAATTAATGCCAATTCATATTTGACATCGTTGTGGAACTCTGAGCTGAGAGTAAAGGACGACAAATCTCCATTAAAATATGATGTCATCATGATGTAAGAACAAAATCGATACTAATAGTAAAAAATGTTGATCCATAAGGTGGACATGTAGCCGTTGCGGAGCGCGGCGTGGCGGCGGCTTGTGGCCGAGGCAGATGGTGTCAGGCGGTGTCGCTGAACCGCGAGCGAGTCAAGGGCCTAGGTCGTCGACCGCACGCGGCCTGCGTTTTGCCCACATACAAACGGACGGCTGGGACGTTATTTATTTATTGAAACACATTTTAACGTATGCGTTGTTTACAAATACCTTTATTTACATTTTTGTTGACTATCAACTCTAAGTGTAGTCGTTTTTCCATTAGCATATTATGTTGACTTTTATTTTATTTATTACGTCACCGATTCATAAGGCTTGTACGATTTATGGTGTTATTGCTATCTATTATTTTATAAAAACAAAAATAATTTCCCTTAAAAAACATGAGTTTGCCCTGCATTCGAATATGAGTAGAAAAATAATACAAATATTTAACAACAAAACCATAAAATATGTTGTGTGTTTTTAATACTTTTATTCATTAAAATCGTCATAACAGTGACATAATGCTACTTTTAAAAGTAATTAATTCAAGGGTTACACGCAGTTGCAAATAAATATTCAATTACAATTGCAACCAGTTCAATAAGGTGAAGTAAGCCTGTCATGGCCGGTCATGACACCCGAGGCATGTGTACACAATGCAGGTACGTACATAGGTAAGTTAACACACTATGCACATCGTACACATAATTTATAATAATTTGAAAGTTATGTATATATTACACACAAATCATCTAACTTGTATTTTTGAATTTCAGAATATTATCAAAATATCGTTTAAATCCACATTTAATTTACATTTTATAAGCGACATTTAGAATGTTTTTACATAAATAAGAAACTGAAAATTTATTGAAATAAGAAACAAGGGACTATTATTTGATTAAACATTGCTTCCTTCGTGCATTGAAAAGAATAATGATACTGAAGAGAGGAAAATGCAGCCACACGTCGACAGTTCGTCACAGATTTTATTGTTGAACCTCGACCGTAAAACGTCTGAAAGGTATTCGTAACAAGACCATCGTCACATCTACGGGCCTATTTTATGAATCCGTTTCGGGTATAACGACCGCTGAGTGAGAGGTTAATTGCTGTTCACCTGTGGCTAACTGTCGCCGCGTCACATCTGCGACTTTATTTGCCGCCGTTTCCGTAATGCTGGCCGTGAACGTGGACGATCACCCGCTTCTTAACCATTTATATACGAATTTTATTACGCGTGGGCGGCCAGCATCAACATCTTGTGTATAAAATTGCACCTATCAATCTGTAAGTCGATGAAATGCTCGATAAACAGTGTGACGTGCTAACAAAAACAGTAATCCGTAAACTGAAAGCTTTGTGAAATAGAATTGGTCATTCGCCAGCAAGCTTTTTGATGCTATTTGAACTTACAGTCCATGCAAAATATGACTTTAAAATGTTATTGTCATAATAATCGATAGTCTAAAAAAAGAATAATTTTATCTCGAAAGATCTAGAATATTGTGCGGAAGGTATTTATTTGTACGTAAGCGGGCCGGTCGTCGAGCATGAGGCCACTATCTTATTCCATTAGTCTTATAACGGGATGGAATTTGGAAAATTAAAAAAAAACTTAGAACGCAAACTTTTCATGATATATATAAACATTCTTCACGTGATATGATTCATATTAAACAAAAGAAAAACATTTCGAATTTTGGTTTATAGCTTAGTTGTCACAACGTGTTGTAGAGGCTGTAAAATATATTCGTCTGTTGGGGCACGAAAGCCAGAACATTCCCGAAAATGAAGGAGTTTCTCATTGCGTAGTCTATTTCTTATCTTGTACGCATTTCATGAATTTTATTATCTTAAACTAATTGAAAAATATTTATATATCATATATATTAATTACCACATACTGACTATTTTAACAAAAAAAAAAGCTGTTTAAAAAAAAAGTTACAGAAAACATTTTTCGATAGATAACAAAGGATATAGGGAATCAATTCCGCGAAATTGCAATCACACGTCATCGATTTTATAGTGAAAATTCACACCAAAATGAAGTTTGACAACCTTCCAATTTGGATAGGCCAGTAAATAAATTGAATATACGAATTGTATTCATGTCTATTTAAAAAATATATAATACTGTGTATTATATAACTGGATATAATATTTTCCATACAAATTAACATACGACACGCCTCTTTTAAACCAAAAAAAATCATTTATGTTGTACGATTTACAACAGAATTCCTGGGAGTATTCAAGAGTTTAGTAGTGCTAAATTTAAAAGCTTTATTTTTATTACTTCAGAGAGTCCACTATAGCGTTAATGAATATTTAGATGATGAAAACCCATGGAATGTTGTCGCTTAAGAACAACATGGTAGTTCTTTGAAACCATTATTGTATTAATGTTACCTATGTACATACTACAATTTTAAATTGATATGATTTGAAAAGTGTAGTATGTAGTTATGAGCAGAAATTGCTTTCTGAACCGTTAGTAAATTTAAAAACTGTGTTATAATAATTCAAAAGTGCTTCTATTTGTATAAATAAATAATTGACTTAACACACTCCAGCCTGTTCAAAATTTTTTTAATTTTATGTATCAATAGAGACTACTCTCAGCATATAATATATTAATTAATCACATATATAACACATTTTTTTTAAATTTTGGCTAACATCTAGTGCTAGATAAAATTGAAATAAAAATTTTGCAATATATAAAAAAACTAAACAGTCACGTCATAAGATTTATAATAAACTTTTTCGAAAATTTATTTTCAGTATTTACACCGAAACGTTTCTGTAGCTGCTTGATAACTTGCATATTGTGGTATTTGGTAGGTGGTAGTTTTGAAATAAGAGTTATATTTAGTATCCACTAACTAATAATTTATTAAAATAAAGTCGATACACAACATTTGTTCAATAGTAGGGACTAGAGAGCTAGCAATGCGACTATATAGCGTAGATATAAAGAGGAAAACACTATTTACCGAGGGTAACGGGGAGGCAACCGCCATCCTCCCTTGACCTTTAGCCTTGTCATTCAATAAAATATATACTCGAGGTTCATGGATATTATATGAGAGAAACAGATGAACCACCGCAAATTTATTACAGTAAACATATTATATACACAGTAATTGTTTGTGAAAATACGCATTACGCAAATACGCACAATAACACAAACAACTTTTTGAATATTAAATATTACAAAACAAGTATTCTTTTCAGCACTTTAGGATGTCCACTGTTGGACATGGACCTCCCGCAAAGATTTCCAAAACGAAAGATAGGCAGTGAGCTGAGTTCAAATGGCTCCTTGGCTCCTGGCTCTTTGCCACTTTAATCAGGTCATCCATCCATAATGTTGAAGGCCGTCCCATACTGCAACGTCGTGTACGTGGTCACCATTCGAGAACGTTTCTACCCCAACGGCCATCGGTTCTTTGGGCTTCTCAGCACTTCGATATACCGATAGTCGCTGAAGGGACCTCAATACTGCCAAATTATAATTAAAGGCCTTTTCATAGTCCACAACGACAAGCACAATGGCAGATTATACTTCTCGGTCTTCTGTATAACATGTCGCAGCATGCCAATGTGGTCCATGGTGCTTAAGCCTCTTCTGAAACCGGCTCGATCGGGAGGTTGAAAGTCATCTTACCTGCGTGCGAGACGATTCGTTATAGCGTAGATTATATACATGACTCAGCAGTGAGATGGGTCTGTACTCGAAAATCTTCAAAAGGGTCTTTTCTCCTTTATTGAAGAACAAAACCACCACACTCCTGCCATGCTTACAGCGTTGTGCCTTCCAGTAAGGTGGAAGTGAATAGCAATAGTAAGCCTCTGTAGCACTCTAAGAATTGGTTTACCACCTGTTCACAGGAGCTCAGAGGTGATTCCATCCTCACCCGGTGCCTTGTTGTTCTTTGGCTGTTTCAGCGCCATTCTAATATAGTACAGGCGATGTCCGGGATATCTACGGTGTAACGATAATATGTATGTAGATCGTCCACAGATATGTCGTCGCCTAAGCAAGCAAAGCGATTTTGGAGCTCGAGTTTTTCTTTGTATGCGTCTTTATGTCTTGATGAAGTCAATCTCATTCTTGGTATTACAGTCAGGGTTTATCAAGGTCCACTTACTACACGGAGAGTTCAGGAAAAGGAATTCAACAGAACCTGAACACCACCGTTAACATCCCATATTCATTCTATTTTAGGTTAAATTCTATGATGCTAATAATAATTGTGAAGGACTCGTGACGCACTTGTAGAAAATGTAACATAGCCCAACATATCAACGCGATCGTATCGATTTTGTCTTACTTACATTTTAATTTTATCACCTTTAAATTTTTAATACACACCACGAAAATAAAAAGAGTTAACCTAAATCAAATTTTTTAACTTAACAACAGAATATAAAATCGAGTTCATCTATATTGTCTGTTAAAGCCTCCCAAAATGTTAAAATTAAGTGTATAAAACAACGATATAACCAAGTTAGGGTAGGCATAAATCCTTGAATCGTACGATAGACGTACATCAATAGGTATATCCGCAAAAGGACCTGTTCGGCATGGAAGAGTACTGGGGGGGAGGAACGGCGGTAGAGTGGAATGGCACCCACGACCTTGCGAGGGCGAGGTCACCGCGGCGCCACCCTGACCCCCTGCACCTACCTGCCTGCCTCCGCGGACGTCACACCAGCCATCCCACCAATTTAGCCACTGTCGTTTAAATTAAATCAATGTGTTTGTGGGTGAAGCAATAACAAACATTCATTGTGTTAGCATTATACGTGTGAACGTACCATATAAAAAATATAATACAGGTTATATTTAAATAAAAATATATTTTTACGTAATTTACTTGGTTTTTAGGCTTTCATACCCAAAAGGTAAAACTTCTACGTGTTCGTTGTACATTTGTGTTCATCTGTCTGTCACCAGGGACTGTAATCATTAAGTCATAATTGTGATGGTAAGGTACATAATCTAACTTTTCAGAGATGATATATATTCTGTAGCCGGTATAACAAAAATTAATAAAAAATAGAGGTTGATCAACGATTGGCACGGTCATTCATAGCAATGATGACCACTTTGTATCGCACTTGCTCTTAGGTTGAATTGTAGCTTAGCGCAGCTTATTATATATAGAGAATACGAATCGCACTAAGTCAATTTTTTATTTCCCTGCTAGAAAACACCAAAGTAAAAAAACACAGCATTTTTTAACATTGACTTCATAAAATAATTTGTCATAAAATCTAAAATTAATTAATTATATATTGCAATTAGTTAAATATTTGGAGCACAAAATATAAGTACTGAGTATACAATCCTGAGACAGGATGTAGGTGCTATTCCCCAATTCCCTACTTTGCGAATTTTAAAAATATTGCATTCCTATAAGATCTAAACTTTTATTTCATTATAGAATTTCATAGCTGTAATATATTCCAACATAAAATAAATAGGTTTCTCGTTATATAAAACGAAGTAAATAATCTAACAAGGCTCGGCCCAGTTCGGGAGGATGACGACGTAACGGCCTTGGCCGTGATCGCGCGCTCAATATAGCGCCGACCGCTTCGAACCGCCTACCTGCCACCCTCTCCTCCTATACACTCACACCAATACCATTATTCTAATTTTCGTGTTACCATAAAATATAAGTAGAGGTGAAGGCCAAATTACTTAAAAATTATTTTTTGTCCCCAAACGTCCATCTGGAAATACCATTAATGGCACTTTAACACTTGGAAATACATCAACTATTTCATAATCATTTCTAAAGATGGCATAATACGAGTCATGAAAGTATATCGTACGACTTTATAAATACATATGTGAATTTGATGTCTTACAGGGTAATTTCATAATCTTTCGGGAAGATTTTTCCCTTTACACACTTAATTTTTTATTATTCTTTCGTTAACTTATATAGTGCATTGATTGAAATCACGCGTCAAAATAGTAAATGAAATAAATTTATGACGCATATTATTGTCTTAAAATCACCTATTTAAAAATGTTTACACGTTCTATCGCCGATAATCACTCCGATTCTAAAGAACAATTTAATGTAGACGGAAATATCGTTTAAAAGGCAGACGACGTAGACTAGGCGAATCAGAATAACATCAAGGTCGAACGACGAATGATATCATTTATGGCGTATCTGTCCCTGAACTCTATCCACTAGGCCCCGAGTGACGCACATAGACTTAAATATTTCTGACCGTGAACTTGTATAAATAACTCGAAATATCACGCAACCCTGTACAGCCACCACTTTATAACTTTTTAAAAAAGAAAGTAGCCGCATGTATTCTAGATTTCCAATATAATAAAATAAACACGTTTGTTGCGCTGGTAGCAGCAAATTATTTTAATTTATTTTATCGAATTTGATAAAAATGTATGGCATATCTTGGAATATTCAATAACTTTCTCTATGATTAGGTGTCTTTTTTCAATTTGATTTTGATTTTATATGACATCAAAAGGAAAATTTCAAAAACAGGAATAGGACTTGTTGTTAATAGACATTTTATTAAGTTACAAAATTAAACATATAGAAATATGTTGTTAAGAATTCACAACGATTTATTTTGCTTTCTTTCCCTTCTTTTTGCTAGGTCTTGTTTTGTTAGCTTTATTTTGTTTCATCGTTTTTCCTTTTTTACCCCGGCCTTTCGTTTTTTCCTTTGCCTTTTGCGCTCGTAAGTCTTTCTTCATACGCGGGTCCACTACCTTATACTGACCCTTTACTCCGCTCGGTCGTTTCATACGTTTAGCTGTGGTGTGTTTCTTAGCCACAACATATGTAACCTTCTTTTTACCATCAGATTGTGCTTTTTTGTACAGTTGTCTTACTTGTTGTGCCTTTTCTCTTTCTGACATATCTGCATTCTCCATAACTGCTTCAACCTTCTTCTTTGCGCGTTCCATCTTCTTGATCATACGCTTCTTCTTTCTTGCTTTAGCCTCGACCACTTTTTTTATTGGTCGTGCATTTATGTCTTGAAGCCTATTCTTGTATTCTTCTGTAAATTTCTGTAACCAAAATGAAATAGCAGATAAGTATTTACCTATTTTTAAATAATAAAAAGAAACATGTGTTTTGTTTACAAAAAGGCCTGTCCGATTTTCTATTTGACAGACACTGATACTTATCTACATTTGAATTTTTTAAAGTATTTTATAGATTAAACTACAACAAGAACTAACGTTAACGTAAAAAATACGTACCTCTGGAACAGCGACTTCCTTGCGCATATGTTTACTTTCATCTTCCACAAACCAATCAGGCAGATTTTTATCATTGAACGCGTATCGATTCCATCCATCGTCAATAAGATCGCGCTTGAACTTCTTTGACGTTGCTATCATTGATCCCAAAGCTAATGTCTCAGCGTCCATTTTTATTGATTTCTTTAATCTTTTCAATTCTAAGAAACAAATGACATAAAAGTGGATTTTAGTTGATCTGATCTGTCTAAAAACATAACTTCGTCATATGCTAAGCAAAGTTAGGACACCATTTTTTTTTTCCTTAATATTTTATTTATTTTTTATATTAATATGAATCTTTAAATACATTCTGTACCTGTTGAACCGAGATAGTAACAAGAAACACTAAATGTTTTTTATTGACGTAAATCGTCACTATACACATTTTTTTAAAAATTTGGTCTACCTGGGTCTTGTGATACAACTTCAAAACCATCTTTTTGAGTGCTTTTCGCTCCTGTCTTTTGAGTATCGGGAGCCACATTTTCTTCCACATTATAATCACTATCCCCAGATTCATCATCTGAACTTTCCGATTCAATTTTCTTCCGTTTCACGCCGTTTTTCTGGTCTGATAAAATAACTGCATTCTCAGCTACCTTTTTACCTAGAAAATTAATAATCTGATTATATAATCCAAAATATTTCATGTGATGATGCATTATTTCTATGACTAGAATAACATGTATATGATTATTATAAATAACAAATATACATACCTTTCTTCTTGTATGTTGCAGCTAATTTATCTAAATCAACGCCTTCGTCATCTTCATCGTCAATGTCTTTGAAACTGTCCTTTTGGAACCACAGCTCAGCCTTCATAGATCTCCTGGATACTGGGTCCGTGTCATCTAGGTCTGTTAATAGTGGATTCTTCTTAGCACTCGCTGGTACGGTTTTGAGCTGGCTGTTTCGTAAGGTGTTCAATTTCGTCAGTTTATCAATCTTTTTACTATCATCATCTGATTCCGAAAAGCCTGTGAAGAAAACATGAATTAAATTTCTATGTGAAATAAATAATTAAAACAACAGAATTAAAAGTCTCCAAAAATCTAAATTGTTACGAAAAAAGAATAATGAAAAATTTTAAATATCGATTTTTTTTTATTATAGTAGTAATGCTTTGGTCTTCCCAAGCATCATACCTAAGTATTTTTATGCAAGGCATTATGGCTATAATCATAACAACATCAAAACAGATAAAGGATTCTTTTTTATTTAATATAATTTTTTAATATATCATGAATTAATTTTTAAAAATTCGAATAAGGAAGCTGCATAAGGAAAATAAGTACCACAAATGAAAAATTAGAATTTTTTATGTAAAAGTTTTTAAGAAATTATTAAGATTTAATAAGCAGTAGACTGTTTGAAGAAACCTTATTAATAAGCAATTATATGACAATTTTATAATGAAAAATAATCTGTGAACTATCAACCTCCTAATTAATATATTACTTTATTTAGACTTAGTTGGCAAATGTCAACTCTTTTATCACTGCTATAGGAAATTATATTATCCCTCCTTTTAAACCCGTCCCTACTTAATATTATAAATGTGAAAGTAACTCAGTCTGTTCTCTTCTTCACGTCATCATTAATTAACGAAGATTTGAAAGAAAACTGGTACAGAGAAATTTGTGACCCGAGAAAGGACATATTACACATAGTTTTATCCCGGAAATACCTCGGGAACGGGAACCTTAGACAAAGTGGGCAAAGGCGGAAAGTAGGAAAATAAGATAATCATACCAAGCGATTCCTTATCTTCTTCATCATCTGAATCCGTTTCCATTTCAAGTTCACTATCAGAATCTTTGTAATACAGGCCTGAAGAATCAAGTTTAGTTGAATCTACATCATATTTAGTATATTTTGGCTTGACTTTCATTTCATCATCTGAATTGTCGCTCTGTTCTGCTACTAAATCTGGTGGTTGGTCAATCACCATGTTTAATTGCTGAAAATCATTTGCACAGTATTTAACAATCTTTTTTATTAAAATTTCTATAAATATGACTAATTAACGCAACTTTTAACACATTCTAAAAAAAATGTACTAACCTTAGCATCTTTGATGTCTTTTAAACTAAACATATCATGGCTTTCCATAATAGGCCCATCATCACCTTTCAAAACCATCTTCAAATTCATTTTTTCAGCTAATTTTTGTCTTTGCTTGTTTAATTGCTTTCTCTTTCGTTTTAACTGACGTTTTTCTTCATCCTTATAATAAATATATTACAACATTTAAGGAAATACATTAAAAACTTTTAGCAAAATGTTTCTTATAAGGTTAAAATAAAATTTAAGTTTATCAATTTGTTCCCAAACTTTCAAAACAAAAAAAGCATAAGTCATACCTGTAATTCTGCTATTTTCTCATCCACATTGTCTTTATCTTCATCATCTTCTTTCTCTGCATCTTCATGTTTTTCTTCCGCTTTTTCCTTAATTAAAAATTACTCATTAATATCCCTCATAGGAGGCCTATGTCCCAGCAGTGGGAACATATATGGGCTGATGATGATGATGACAAATGTAATAAAATCTCAATATACATATATTATTTGTTACATTGTTTGTAAATGATGGACTCCTAAAGTTCTCTACTGATTTTAATCAAATCTGAACACTATTTACACACAAGTTTGATCTAACTTAAAGGATAGGATAGTTTACATTATTGCTGAGGTTGTAACCAAACCACAAAATGGCTCAAGTATGAATTATATATGAATTATTTTGGGTATTTGACTATTTGGTAGCTCATTTTATAACAAGAAATGATGAGGACGGCAGAACAATGCCTGCTGAGTTAGCTAGAAATGTTATGTTAGCTAGTAAATAAGATTTACAGAAATCTATTATTGTGAGTGAATAGCCTTACTTAAAGAAGAAATCATACCCTTAATTGACATAAGGTATTAAAAGTGGTTTATTTTTACCGCACACGCGGTTCTAATAAATTTTCATGGTACAAACTTTGTCCCCTATTTTATCTCCCTTTGGGGAGAGAATTAATCGAGATCCTTTCTTAGCAGATAAATCTTCTCGCGAAATTTCAACCTGTTCCATCAAGTGGTTTGGGCTTTGCGTTGATAGATCACTATGTCAGTCAGTCAGTCACAGTCAGTTTGAGTTTTATATACATATATTAATAGCTGCGCCCCGCAGGTTCTATATTAATATTGGGATAAAAATTTGTCTATATGTTATTCCAGTTGTTCAGCTATCTACGTACCTGCATAAATTTTATAGCAATTGGTTCAGTAGTTTTTGTGTGATAGAGCAACAAGCACACACACATCCTTACAAACTTTCGCATTTTATAATATTAGTATAAAATAAAGAGACTTACCTCTTGCTCTGGCTGAATCTTTTTCAATTCCTTCATGTGCTTTAACCAATTTAATAAAGCTTTGACATCTTTTCTACCCAGTACTTTAATGTCTTTACAACATTCTTTGATTTCATTTGTAGTTCTGGGATGATTTTTTATTTCTTCATCGTCAATAACAATCTATCAATAAAATGACAAAGGAAATTTAATTTTTGTAACATATCAATTACTACAATTAATTATTAGGTTTTTTTAGCTCAACTTACCTCTGAACACTCTTGAAGTAGGTCAATTGGGTCATCTTTGCTTATAAAATCAGAGACATTTATTTTATGGTGCAAAGTATAATCATTTTCTTTGTAGCCCTCAGCTTTAGCTTTCTTTTGCTTCTCCGGATGCAAAATACTGCTATGATTTTTCTTAACCATCTCCAACTCCTCAAAGACATACTTAGCATCAAGAAGTTTAGGATCAATACTATCAGGAGCAATATATCCTTGGCAGACAACAAATATTTCAGATGATTCATTACGAGAAGCTTGCGGTTTTGTGGCATGGACTTTCTTAAAAAACTGTTTTAAAACCCACAGTAAAGCATGATAGTCTTTAGATCTGAAAACTTTTGTTACAAACCATCCTCCTTGCTTTAAGAAATTTGTTGCTAATTTTAAAGCACTTAAAGTGAGGCAAGCCTGTTGGTATGCATCATGTATCCAGTTCAAGCCAACATTGGGAGCACCATCGTTCAAGACTACATCAGCTTTCCAAGTTTTTATTTCCTTTTTAATTGCAGCTTTACATTTTTCTGTTGTAATATCCTCTGTGATACTTATACAACCAGGTATTTGTTTAATTGGAAACAAGTCAATACCTATGACAATACTTGAAAGTGGCATGTTCTGGTGGGCCACTTGCATCCACCCACCGGGTGCCGCACATAAATCGATACATACTCTCGATTTCTGAAGAAATCCAAATTTTCTGTTTAATTGAATTAACTTGAACGCAGCACGTGAACGATAACCTAAAAAAGTTAACCAATTGAATTAATAAGACCGTGACATACAATCAGACATAGAACAAAAATATTTGTATTGAAAAAGTAAAAGAAAAGAACGGGAATTATATTTACAATTAATACCGACGTCGAGTAATTCTCAAATTTTTACATTATTGTATCAAGTCCGTCAGAATTTGACTAAATAATACATAAGCAACAGCTCACCTGTTTCTTTAGCTAATTGGTAATATTTATCTTTTCGCTGTTTTCCAACTTTAGCTTTCTTCCCCATTTTGGAAAACTATCCTACAGGCATTTGAAAATAAAATATACAACGTGAACAGCACCAATAACCTAATAGGTTATGTTTTGACTTGTGACGTTTGATATTTGAAGTTTGTCTTTACGGTTGCGTATATAAAAAAATACAGCCTTACAATATAAAAATATTACTTCCTCCGTGGTTATGTTCTAATCCCAGATAAACATTTTTTCACTATTAGGTAGGTACCATCAATATGTATGTAGCTACATAGATGAGTTTCTACGTTGGGTTAGTACCTACAAGCCTAACTGTAACGTTGTAAGTCTTATTAAAATATACATGTGCCAATTTGATGTAATGAGCTTACTTATTAATTGACTTTTTCTGTAATATTGAATGAAATTTTATGCGTTTCTACTAATCTTTATTGATTACATTACATAAATATATAGAGTATAGTCTGTGTTGATTAAGATTTTATTTAACCTAGGTACACGTCATGTCATGATTCGAGTCGTGAGTCATCCATTTTTATTTTATTTAATGCGATTTCCCAGTGCAAAGTACAGCATACTCGAAGACAAATTACTACGTTTGTGAATTGTGATAAATTTATAACGCATTCGTAATTTATCTTTATCTCAAGTGTTGAGTGTTCAAATTTCCTGCTTTATAGTTTGTGCGAGGTTCAAGATGACTCCAAACGTACAAACGTTTATAAACAGCTTCCAAAATCGGCTGTAAGTATTTGTAATGTTAATATGATCAAATGGTCTAATTCAAAAAATAAAAAATTGGCTCAGCTATGATCAAACTATCTCGACTTTTAGATAAAAAATCAACTCAAAAGTATGTATGTATTAGGTATCATTACGCCATTATTCTAGAACATTACCGATGGATTTACTATCATCCGCTAAACAGCCGCTCGTGACGAAATATGATGATTGTTTGTTTATTCCATTTGTTTTGTTAAGATTGCATATTTTACTCTAAAGTTTTATAGTAGTACTCATTATTTTAATATCTTTTATTGTGCGTGAAATAGTCTTTAATTTCTAAATATAAAGGATTTTTTTAATGTTAAACATAAGTATGTATTCATTAATGATATTTGTACTTTGCTCTACAGGGAACCGCCAGTGCGGCAGCATTTAAAAAATGTATATGGAACCTTGATGATGACATGTACCGCTGCATCAGCTGGTGTGTATGTTGATATGTTCACAAGGTTCCAAGCTGGTTTTTTGTCGGCAATTATTGGTGCAGGATTAATGTTGATGCTAATTGCAACTCCCGATGATGGTAAAAACACAAAATTGCGTCTTGGCTATCTACTTGGATTTGGTTTAACTTCTGGTAAGTAGGACAACATATACTTTAAAGCCGTAATTAGATGATAAAAAAATGACCATGAAATTAATTTTTCCAATAAGAAAATGTATGGATCTTTTTTATTGTTTTTTTTTTGAAGTTAACAAAGTGTTATCTCATAATGATTTTAAACATTATATAAAGTTATGATGCAACTTTTAACTTGATGATGCAATTGTTTCAGGAATGAGCTTAGGGCCATTAATGACATATGTGAGCCATGTTGACCCATCAATTATTGTAACAGCTCTTTTGGGAACAACTCTTGTTTTTGTTTGCTTCTCTATTGCTGCTATGCTAGCAGAACGTGGAAGTTGGCTATTCTTAGGAGGAACACTCATGACCCTTCTCACATCCATGTCTTTAATGACATTAGCTAACTTGTTTATGCAGTCTCATTTCCTTTATCAAGTAAGTATTGCTATAGCAGTTTTCCTTATCAGTTTTTGTGTATTTTTATAAGAATATGTATTATATTTTATAAAGTGTATGTTGAGCAGATATCATTTGTCTGCAAATCATATCTATTTGCAGATAATACTTATTAGGGGTGTTAAATTTTTAAAAACTTCAATATGTTTATAATATTCAGTGTAATAGTGTTTAAGATATGGTTTTTGATTTCCTGGATATGAACTACTTACTCCACCACACCAGAATTAAAATATTGTTATTTAACAAGCATATATTAGGAGGGAAATTCCAGTTTTTGTTTCTTAATGAAATGAAAACAATATTCCAGTTCAGGGAACATAAACATCTGATCAAACCTCATAACATTTTCTAAATTCTTAAGCACATCAGGAAAGTTTTTATTGGCTGGACAGTTTATACATAAGTTAGAAAATTTTTAGCAATAATTAATAATTGTTTTCAGACCCACCTTTACTTAGGACTGATGCTTATGTGTGGATTTGTTTTGTTTGACACACAACTTATAATTGAGAAACGTCGTATGGGTAGCAAGGACTTTGTTCAACATGCTCTAGAACTCTTCATTGATTTCATTGGAATGTTCAGACGTTTGGTCATCATTCTGACACAAAAGGTAAATAAAAATACAGATATATAAACAAATTTAAGTATGATAACAATGACATAATTATTAAACATAGAAGAATCATTAATGTCTGTTTATGGTTATTAAATTATACAATCTTAATACATAGTAAGCTTAATGTACTTGTTACAGGAAGAGCAAAATCGTCGCCGTAAACGTGATTAAACTTATGCTCAATATACAACATAAAAATATTTTTAAATGTTTAGCATTTGGTGAAACTAAGTTGGGTGTTTATTTTTTAATTTTATTGTGTTCTAAATTATCTGTATATTATATTGAATAAAGTTTAAAAAACTATTTGTTTTTTACTTAATCATCACCATATAGCTTTATTTTGTAGTTCGAATTGACTCCTCTATCATATTGTCGTCCTCAAAATAATAAGAAACATTTTATGCTAAAACTAGCGACTTGTGTGTCAAAACTCAAACACTATTTGAAAGTTATACATGTGTGTACCTAAACAGAAAAATATACGTAAAATAATATATCATTCGAATTTGATTGGTGTGTCGATGAAGATCTTTTTAGCTATATATTATTATGATGACATTCTAGGCTTCGTGGCTATGAAGGAAGGGTGAAAACGAATAAAAAATAATTTATGCGACACTGAAAAATAAGGATTTTTCTTTATTCTAAATACCCTTTATAGATTAATGTGCGCCCCCTATTTTAAAGACTCGTACTAAATGGAGGTATGTACTTATCATTGGCATTAGGCAAGGTACGCATATATACGTAACGCGCTCGAGCGTTTCAAATATTTTATGTAAAAGTCATCAACTTCATTTAATTGGTTAGACTTAATGGCAATAATGTCACATTAGGTACAATATTTAAGTAATTATAGCATTGCGATAAGTGTTAATAGATTTTCATAATTTTCTTTTGATGTTATTAGATGTTTTAACATACTCAATTTGCTACTATTTCCTGAGTGGGATGAATTTTATTGTTGTAATTTATAATTTTTTTAGCTTTTTCTAGTTCGTAGTTGAGTAATACACCGACTAAATTAGTAACAGTTGGTACATTTTTCGATAACTCCGTACGCTTTCTTTGAGTATCCTTACTTTTACTTATTATGTACAAATTCGGCACACGGATACACCGAAATCGGAAAGTTGTCGACTTATTTCTTATAATGTATTCGTATGTCGAAATTCCTAAAATTGATATGTATACATGAAAACAAAACAAGTGTAACAGCGCAAAGGTGATTGCTATGCCACATGACAAATAAATTACTAAAAATATTAAAAAATATATGGAATTTGCACAATATTTAAAATAATATCCGCCATCTATTGAGGTACAGTTAATGTAATTTTGCGTAGTTACCCCAAGATACAATGGGTTCTTATAAAAACTTACAATATCGATAATACATAGACAGGATGTAAAAAGGGAAATCAGCAGGGCAGTGCAAACGCATCCTATAAAGGCAAAATAATTTCTTTTTCCTACACAATTGTTTAACCATTTACAATGATGGTCAAATCTATAAACACACTTATTACATATTCCACAATGCTTTGTTTTTTTGTCGGTAGTATATATGTTGCATAAATGACATCGTCCATTCTCAATAACATGAGTGTGAATGTGTCGATCGAATTCTGGAACGTCGATAGTGTTTCTTTTACGGAGCTCTTCTTCACCAGGGTCTAGTATCATGGCAAACATATGTGATACTACATGACATCCGTATAAAACGAGAAAAATTATAAACGAGACAACTTCCAACACGTCAAATTGTATTTTCACTAAAAGTAAAAAGTTTATCAATAGAGTTAACAGAAACACTCCCCATAAAGAAAACTGCTGCAAATTTAAGGGTAATTGTAATCCATGAATGCGTCGTTTATTTGAGTACTTAAATTTTTGTCCATATGTCCCACCTCCGTCCATTTGTATTTAAGTAACGTAGGTTATTTTTTTGGTTTCCGTGGACACTGAGTCTATACAAAAGACTAACAATTAACTTAAAGAGTACGTCATTACTGCGCGCGCATTTTATACCTACCATCGCCACCAGGAGGTCACACCACCATCCAGCCAAATATATAATAATGAATATATTCAGCTTTGGAATTATTGTTTTGTATTAAATTCTGTCAAGGGAATTGCTCTTTAGTTTGGTTATGATAGGTATACGTGGCCATTTATAAAAAAACTCGTTAAACACAAATTAACTATTTAGTAATAATGATACATCATTGTTTTAAGGAGATAATGAATTAAAAAACTACGTCACTTAAATGACTCAATTGCTTATATTAGGTGATGTATCATATCGCTTATATCACGATGAAAATTCATGAAACTAACGATAACAACGATAACGAATAATAAGTTTGTGTGTGTTGGTTTTGAACGATTTTGTGGCATTTACGAAATTTTCTCTCCATTTTATACACTAACAGTCCGTTGTACATATAGCCTATAACACTCGGAGATAACGTATACATCTAAGGGTAAAAGAATTTTTGAATTTGGTTTCAGTAGATCAAGTTCAAACTTTCAACTTAATATGATTAATATGGAAATATTGATAATAACGCAATATGAAAAAATATAAAAATATACATTAAAAGTTTTATGGAGAACTCTACATAGTGGTTACGTCACCATTTTCGGAATTTTTGCAAAATGAATGGAAGGTTTTTATTCGAGCTATTTATGGCTTTAACGTGGTATTCGAGCATGCTTCGTTACAAATTGCACAAGCTCGCACATGGGAAGGTACCACACCCCCACAGAAAATTGTGAGTGATGGAGCCGGAGGCACGCATTCTTTTCCTTACCCTTCCCAGCCCCATCCTTTATATCCTGTATCAATCCTTTCTTTTAAAATCAGCAATCCAAGGATAGCAGCGTAAATCCACTGCAAATTGTGTTTAATATGAGGCAATCCACCATTTTTTGCTGACTATGATGTAAAAAAAAAACATAATAATGACTCCCCTTTTTTTGGCATTGTAAAAAATACACAGGGAAAATGTTTCATAAATTAACAACAAACAATACCGGGCCATAAAAGACAAGCATACATAAATAGGGATATTTTTTCTATTCTTACTATCTATTTTTTTCCTGCGTTTGATCACTATTTAATTTAATAATAATATAATTTTATTGACATTATGTGGATGGTTGGTTAAAAAGAGGAATGTTTACTTATCAATATATATTATCTAAAAAAAATTACAATTCTGTACAAGTATCAAAGTTACCTTGATTTCTATCAAAATAATAAGATTAATTTCAATTACTTATCAATTTTTTTTTTTGCTATCTTCTGAACTACTTTCTTTAGCAAATTTTTTTGCCATTTGACGTCGCGTGCGAACCAATATTCTGTGCCCCTCACAATCTAAATCTTCTTCAAAACATTTATCTCGACAACATTTCTTACAAAACCGAAACAAGCACTTTCCTCCCTGAAAGAGAATTAACAAATAGACATTATGAAAAAGAGGTATAATGAATGTTTAACCTTACTTCAAATTAATATTTTACTTCGATCATGAATAGATGTTTTTCAAACATTTTTAAAATGCACAAACACTTTTGCACTTACAAGAGGATTGCGACAAGAGTTATTGACACAAATATCTCCTGTTCGACTGTGTTGTTTACCATTTTCTGGTTTATTAGGTCTTCTCATTATCCTTTTCAGTTTTTTCATTTTCTTCCTTGAAATGCTTCCATCTAGATCATCATGTGCTCTTTTAACATCAGAAGTGCTGTTCTAGAATTAATATTAATTACAAATATTTGTATCCAAACTATTGTGAACACAAAAATGTAGAGTTGAAAATGAAATATATACCTGTACTTTACTTAAATTTTGCATTTTTTCAGTATGTGCTTCAGGAGACATTCTAACATATGGTTGACATATCCAGGGTGGTAATATCAAATTGAAGCCTTGTCTTGTAATGTTCTCATTGTCATCAAATAGTTCCTCACCCAGATGATACGCTAAATACTTGTCTCGCAGTGTTTCACAAACTTTGATAAAATCATTTAAATTTTGGCCAGTAGCCAAAAGTTCTCTTTCATCATTATTGGTATTAAAAGAAAAACTGAAAGACAAGCAATAAAAAATATACAATTTACAAAATTATTATTTTATTCTACCTATTACTGGTGTATATACCTACATTTTATGGAATATTTTAAACAAGTGACCTCGTATAAAAGATATAGGACATGGATATTTCTGCACCAAATCAAGATATTCAAGAGCAATATCCCATGTTACAGGATTAATGCCTTCAAATATTGCAGGATTTGTCAGATTACCTTCAGCACTCATAACACCATCAACTTTAGTATACTCTAGACACCTGTATACATCTTCTAAACATTGAATATTCCCATTTGCAAACATTGGAATTGAAACAGAGCTCCTGAAAAAAAGAGATATAATATTATTTGAACAATTTTCATACCAAAAACATCTTGATGAAAAAGAAGATTAACCTAACAGCTTTGATATAATCCCAATTTGCAACACCTGTTAATGGTCCCTTTTGATCTCTAGTTCTCCCATGTACTGTAAGCAGCTTACATCCTGCACCTTGTAACATCAATGCATATTCCACTGACTTTTCTACACTTTCAAAAATTCTTATTTTACATGTAATTGGTATTGATACTGCCTTTGACATGGTAGATACTAAAAGAAAACAATATTCATACTTTAGTGTGCCCAATAAAGTAAGCAAGAGTAGAAATAGCACTACTTCTTGTAATGACCTATCTTACCTATTTCTTTTAAAAGATCCCAGTCATCTTGAAGAAATGCCCCATACCTCCCACGCTTGGCAATTGACTGTGGGCAACCAAGATTAACATCTATGGCATCACAATTCTTTTCAACTAACTTAGCAGCAGCTGCCATTGTTTCTGGATTGTTTCCACAAAACTACAAAAAGAAAGCTTGTTCATAAATCGTAAGGAATATAGTTAAATGTAAAAGAAACATTAGAATTTAATAGAAAATACCTGAACAATTAAAGGACGATCCTCTTTACAAGTGGTAAAGTTCTCCTTTCTGTATTTGGGATCTTTTATAAATATAGCACTATGTAGCATAGGAGTATAACACAACGTCGCTTCATGTCTTCGACATAACAATCTCCATGCGAGTTCACTCGCATCAACCATAGGTGCGACAACAAAACGTGGTTGTCCAATACGTTCAAACCATTCATATGACATTATAGAGGATTAACTAATATATAAGATATATTTTATTATAGTCAGAATATACAATAAATTAGCTTATTTAAGATATTTCATTTGGATTTATATTAAATAAAATTTAAGCCTTTTAAACAAATTAAACTCAATTACTTTATTTCTATTGCACATAAATTCAATGCCGTTCAGTGTTCACCAACATGACAGTGACATTACGACAAATGACAAGTTCAAATTTGACATATATCCAATCGTATAGTCTCGAGGGATACGCATTACGCCACCAACCACCCGTAGTACATAAGTGTATGATCTATGCGTAGTATGCTACTCGTCGGGCCACCGTTTTATGGCCCGATTTCACCTCAGCCGAGTATCGGTACTTTAGAGAAATGATGGGCAATGTTAGAATGAGGTTATGTATTATCTATTAACTATCGACAGTATTAAGTCGGTGGTTAATACTGTATAATAATACTATGAATAAATTTCCACGTTATTGCCACATTCAAATATTGACAATATTTTTAATATTGAAAAATTTCTAATCGTCACCCTATTTGAGGCAATTATGGTTAATCTTTTGTTGGCCCAACGCTGTCGATTGTGGAGAGGTGTCTCCGACATATTATTATACTACTCATTGGTCTCCGATCATGGTGGTAAACACTAGAGATAATTTGTTGGACCAAAATTATCGAATGTCGATTATGAAGAGTCCTTCATAAACTATGTACATGGTGATTTTTACCCCCGATGCGCCTACCGGTGGTTAAAACATTTTTACAACGAGATAAAATGTTTGACCTACTTAGAAGTCGGCGTGAAAATCTATGTTGTTTTAAAGTCGTTACATACTAGCTTGAGCTGGGAGCTGGGAGTAAGCCACTGCCGCGGCATACTCCCTTTGCTCGCTTGGCTCGTAAGGCGGTTAGATCTATTACTTGTTTGTTATTATACACTAAATATCTTATTTAAATTAGTTTTAAAATGAAAGTTATATTTGAGGAAACAGAAATGTTCTTAATTCTGATTGTACTGTTATTATGCTTAATTACAAAAACAATATATGCTTTAGATAATAATTATTTCGATTGTTCCTAGGAATTCAGCTTGTTGATAAAAATATTTTAATTTATCTAATATCTATGCCCGTAACGTATAAGTTATGTCATATGTCAACCACAGGTGTCAATTTAATTTTTTTTATAGACCAGCTGTCGAACACTGATCATCTGCCGGCGCGTCTGAGTGTTTTTATTGTTGCTTATAATTTCCATTGAAAGTGGAGGTCGTAAATAAATAGTACCCAATATTAATGAGCCTTGTTCTCTTTAACTTGTAACTTAGAGATATACAATACAATAAAGTGCTCTCCTGCAATTTCTTAAATCTAAAAAATGTCTAGCGACTTAATGGTATGTTCAAAATGCTTTATAGTAAATGTGAAGTAAAATAAAACGGTATCATATAACTTCTTTTTATATTGCAGAGTCAATTTTATGCTGCATTAAATTTACCAGTATTGGAAAAAGTTATAGAGCTCACAAAAATCTTGGACCAGGCTGGACCTAGTAAAGACTTTCAAGCACTGTTTCCTCAGTTGGTAAACAATATATTTGCATCACCCAATAACAATGGGTGGGGCCTGCGACAAATTACATGTGAACAAAATAAATACGAATTCGAAGCATTGATGAGTTTTTTAGAACCACATGGACCATTATTTAGAATGTGTTATAAATTATTATTTGATCCTCAGTTGAAATATAATCTTCCTTTAAGTATGCTGCCAGTAAGTATAGAGATTATTATTTCCCAAATAGAAACAGTTTTGAGTTTAACATAAATAATATATTTTTTAATTTTGTTTTAGTTTGAATTACAAATAATATTAGAGAGAGGAGGCAGGTGTCCACAATTTTATTCAGATATGCTAACATTGGATTCTAATTCATTAAATGTGGTTGCATTAGCCTTAAGTATCCTTTTGATATATATCCTTCTTAAGAGGCTTAAGAGGCCATTAAGCTAATCATTTTAATCATTTTTTATCATAATTTGTGTCATAGGCAAGAAGAATTAGAACCTTATTTTTTAAGATAATTATCTTGTAATATATAGTTGTTCTTATTCTCTTAGATGAGTTGAGTATTTTTCAAAATAATATATAAATGAGCAAGTCAAAAGTTTTAGCAGGTGTTGCGATTATCAAACATATGAATCTGACTTTTTGAAACCTTATCACTTATTTTGAGTGTTTTCACATATGTTTATAATGTAACAACATGCATGTTCAAGACTTTTTATTATAAATATTACTGACTATATAATTTTACAATTTAGAACAATGTCTTCTTAAGGATCAAATTTGTTAAAGCGGTCATGTGGTCCCATGCAATTAACCTAAACCTGAAAAAGCAATCTACCTAAACTCAAGCAAGCCAAAAAGAAGCATATCTCTTAATTTTTAAAAAATATGTACTATTATTATCAATTCATTCGTTACTTATATTTAAACTTAATTTTCTGAACTTTCAAAGATAATATAGATGATATAGATGTCAGTGGTGAAGACTTTTCAGTTTCATTAGAAAATCTGTTTACTTTTGTAACCTTATGATGTAGCTATATTAATATGTAAAACAATGTGTTTAATGATCTCCTTTAGATACTTCAGGTATAAAAACCTACATACATTTGATTAAGTGGTGTAATGTAATCATATTTATATAGACATAGATGTCTATGTCTACATATTTATATAAGCATAGATTTATTTTCATTTCCTCAACAAAAAAAATCCAGATCCATTTGATTATTACATATTCAACTTTGCAATACATTTGACAAATAACAACCAAAACAAAAGCTCCTGGGAGATATGGAACAGTGTTTATTTCGCTTTGGCTTGTGACTACCTTACACACTTTTTGCCAACTGATCCCAATACATGTGTTCTACCAGTGATACCACATTATAATGGCAAAGTACCTCTTGTTGCACCACTTCAGTCAGTTAACAGGTAATCTTATTGTACTATATATTTTTACGGAATATACCTTCAATTGGATTAGGTATGTCCTTTGAGAGAGTACAATTTGCTAAAAGAAAAGTACCAACTTGTTAATTAATTGGTTAACAATAGAGTATGCATTTTTATATTGTTGAGGATACATTTATTGGTTTTTACATTTTTAAATATAATATTTTATTTGTCACAGACCTTTAGGTTCACCTTCTTTATTACTTGTACCTGATTTATCTGGTATAAGTAACCAACACCCATCTTCCCAAAATCAATCAAGGAATGAAATCTGGCGTTCAGAAACTGTATTACAAGTTTTTATTGACATTTGGATGAGTGTGGAACAGTTTAATTCACGCAACATTGAGGTAAGTGTTACTTTTAAATTAAGAAAAAAAGCATCAAAGCAACAAAGAATGTACATATTTCAAAATCTTTAAACTCTTTTTTTTTCAGATGTACCAAAGAAATTATCCAGCAATATTTTCAAGTCCTGAAAGAGTGAGGCTAGTGCGAGTTGTTATTAAACATATTTACTCATATTCTGCAAAGTATAATTCTGATCCAGCAGTAAGGTCATCAGCGCTTCGTAAATATGCCAAGCAAATAATGTGTACACGGGCATACCAATATGTAAAACACTTGGTATCAACGTGGCCTCTGGACGCCTCATTTAGACTTGTGATGGAGTTGTGGCTAAGTCTTATACAACCATGGCGATACACAAATAATAACGTCTCTAGAGATAGGTAAAAGCTTGTATTTCTAATAAAATATTAAGTTTCTCAAAATATGTATTAAAATTGTAAATTTGTTTAATTTTCAGGCACAATATTAATCAAAATCAAGATGAAGGAACAAGTGCAAATTTAGATCCAAGCTATATACAGTTCATTGCTGAAAATTTTCCATCATATACCTATATACTACAACTAGTTTTGCCTAGATTTATGAGACTTGATTTATCCACATACAAAAATGCTGTAATGTTATTTAGATTAGGAAAGGTATGTTTTTTAATATGTTTCTTTTAATATTGTTGTACATGTGTATTATTTTTACTTTATGGTTTATTTTTATTATAGGTTTTTTCACAACAACATTTGATGCCCATACTATTGAATTTGGAAAAGGCAATAACTGATAATGTAACAGGCTTGTACACACCTGAAACAAGCTTCAATAATTCTAATCTCGATCAAAGGTAATATTTTAAATATTGACTAGCTTTCCGCCCACGGTTTCGCCTATGTTCTTTCTCAGATTTCAAACTCTCTGTATCAAATTTTAACAAACCGGTTCAGCCCTTTAAAGAAATTGAAAGTATAAATAGTGTAATTAATACGACTTTCTTTTATATTGTGTATAATGATATTGATATATTTAAACATCTATTTTTCTATTACAGTTACACATACAATGGTATATCATTGCATAAATGGGTGTCAATAGCGAAACAAGCGATTTCTGAATTGAATATGATGACAACTTTTGAATATGATCCAATTTGGAGCGAAAATAAGAAGCCACTTTATGTAGAACTTGTTAAAAAAATGATTTCTGCTAAGCATGTGTCTGAAAAATTTGTGGAAGAATATAGGAGTAAATACAATCGAGAAAACCATGGCAAGTCATTAAAATTAATTCTATTAACATACTTTATGAACTTTCTTTCATTTCATTCAATTTATTTATAATGTAGGTTTCTGGGGGAGCATTAAGCAATGGTTTATGATAAATAATAATGATGAAGACCGAATGATATTAGAAGAGTCTGAAAAAGTGCCTGTTTATCTTAATCATTGTATAAATTACTTTACTAATATATTTATGGTGAGTATAAACATTTCATCTTCAGATAATAGTCTTTATACTTGTTAGAAGTGAGGAAGTAAGGGGAGTATCCTCGACCTCAATGTCGGAAAGTTCTATAGAACTATATTATATATAATATATGTGTTGCATATTTGGAGGATTGAACATTCTTCGTACGCACGATTCAGGCTGTGTGGCTTCACTAGTTAACCTATTGTTTGGTCCAATATTTAACCTGGTAAATTTTGGATAGTATATATAAATGCCTCATTACACTACACACTTTATATACCTATCTTCATTAATATATTTGCAAAAATAATAACACAAAACTAATTATCAACAAGGTTAGTGAAGGTTCAGCATTATCGACCAACATTTTAGGATTATAAATATTAAAATCACTAAAGAATGCTTTGTTTACAGAAAGTTTTAATTTAGTTCTTTTGTAATATCTGATAATTTATATTATTTTAAGATGTTCTTAAAATTATTTTCAGGTTAACGACAATATGATGTTGGCGGAGGCTGATGTGATCGATAATTCTTTTGAACATTCATCCTTTGCAAATTCAAATAATTTCTCTTTTTCCATAGCGCAAAAAGTAGGTATAGTTACGTAATTCTTTATTTTTATTAGTATGTTGTCCTTTTTGATGTCAGCGTAAGATCGTAAAAAGCGTTCGTTATCTAACTCGTGATATTGCAAACTGTCGAAAATTGTGATCCATAACATTGCTTTCAAGATTATATTCCTTCGAAGTGTCGTGCTTGGCTGTAATTAAGTAGGCCGTTATGTGGACTGTGGAGTCAGCAGTGTTACCAACTCTCAGAAATATTTACCCCTAACTCTAAGTCAAAACCCCCTAAAACTGCGTCATTTATTTGATAATCCCCCTAAAAAATAATATTCAATCAAAATAATATAATAAGTAATATTCAGTAATATTTGTTAATGCTTTTTATTTATAAATTAACTAATACATTAAAAACTATGTCAGTTTCCTCTGAAGAGTCAGAATTAGTAATGAAAAGGTGCTCATATTTTATACCATTTCATTTACCCACAGAGTAGGTAAATAATGCTGATTAGGAAAATATAATTACACTAGATGTCACCCAGTCCTAAGTCATTCGCTAGGTGAAAAAATAAATTTAATTGATTATTGCATTGGATAGTTCTATTATATTCAGAATATTATATATTCAGAAAAACCCTAAAATTACCCCTAAATATATAAAACCCCTAAAAAAATCCCATTCCACTAATTTACCCCCTAAATTTGGGGGGAAGACCCCCAAGTTGGGAACACTGGGAGTCAGTTTAAGAACACTCACAGTTAAGAATTATTCCGAGAATTTACTTTTCGAACGTCCGTCGAGTTGTCGGAGTCCCGACGGCTCCTATTTCAGTGTAGAAAGCCGTGATATCCGTTTAGTCTATCATCAGCAGCGTGCAGTCGAATGCCATTTCACAATTTTTATGATTTCACTTTGATAGATTATAATCTACGGAAAAATATGTGTATGAATACAATTATAATTAAAAAACTATTTCGAAGCGAAAAGAAGATTCACAAGATTTGAATGTATCTTAACAGATACTAATCAATAAATAAAATCAGATAATAAGGTCAACATTTTTATAAAAAGAATTAATTTATAACTAACATTATAATGAATCATATGAGAAATTTTGTATAAAAAAGATATTTTTTACTTTCAGCTACGAAGCAAACCCACAGGACTGCACTACATGGGCGATCCTGATTTAATGCCTATAATGTCCTATGAAAACACAATTCTTGTTAGACTGCTTTACCAATTGGCAACAAAATTGAACGAACTGGTATATTTTATATTTACTTGTATTCAAATTACTTATAAGTTTCTAAATTTAATGTGACAAATAAGTAAAGTAAATATTTATATAAGAATAATCTATTTAAGTGTAAGTTCATGGACGGTGACGGGTTCCGTAGTTTAAATTTCTACACGTACTCCACACCTAACTAATATAATATGTGTAAGACTTATTCTTGATTTACATATTCACCAACAAGTCATAATTTAAGAAATTAATGTGTTAATAGTCGTTGTTCATTCGTTATATCGCGTTACCGTTGGTTCGACTCGGTCGACATTCGATCGCAAAATAATTAATCTACTGACTCATAATTTTATTTCAATAATTATTATATTATCTAACGTCAAAGAAAACAACTAGACATTAAAATATATAACGGTTTAAATTTCAACAAGAACAAATGTGTCTCGAAAAATGGCCACTTTGTTGTATATTCATAAATTACAAGTTTTGAACTCTTTGCAGTACTGTGATGAATTTGTCACACTGTGGAATCGACAAGACTTTTGGGGATATGCGGCTCGTGAAGTGCTACAAAAACCAATTACAATTCAAACCTATATGAAGGACGTAACCAATCATCAAAACATTGTGTCCAAAGATCTGCCGCCACGATTGTCTTTTAGGAGATTTGGATCAAACATATTTGTCGTGTGGCTTACTATTGGATACATATTTTTTAGACTTTTATCATATAATGGCCTATTTTATATATTATTTTTGATCATGTCGGTACTAATGATTGTTTTGACTAAAGCTTCATTGAAAATGTGTAAAATTATTAAGTCCTAATTGACTATTTTAAATAAATTTATTTTTGTACAGTTGTTTGTTTTATTTTATATTATGGCTAACATTTCAAATACTTCTTTATTACTGGCCTTGAATCTCCTAGGAAATAAAAGTTATAAATCTAAGTAGTTCACGGAACAGAAAATTTAGTATAGTATTATGTCATATGTGATAATATAAAGTACATCGACTTAAAAAAGGAGAAGATTCCTTAATATATTCAATTATTCTACATATAATTATTGTTATAAATTGTTTATTACAAGGTACATTACGTAAAATATGCACCCCAGATTCCTACTATAGCTTTCGAAGTACCTTGCCGATACAGTATATTCAATATCTGAGTGAATGAATAAAATTTTATATTGATATTAGAAATTAAAAATTCTGCAGTGTAAAACATTATCCAAGATAGCTTGACTCAATAAATAACTTGATTAAATTATAATTGTATTATACGATTACCACCTTCGTGTTTATGCGTTTAAATGTCGTTTACCAGACTCATATTGATAGCAGCTACAAATTACGTCAAAACTCAAATAAAAAAATAACACAACACACATATAAAACTGTTTATTATCAACAATATCGTTTGAGCGTAAGCCTTGGCACGATGTTCATAGAGGCGAGTTCTTGGAAGAGCAGCTTGCACGCGTACGGCATCTCGACGGCGGCGACCGCGGCGGAGGAGCGGCACGCGTGGCACCACGCGCGGCTCGCCAGCCGCCCGCACGCGCCGCAGATGTCCGCGCTGAACGCGTCCGACGCGAACATCAGCCGCTCCATTAGCAACATGCTGGAACATTTCCGTGAGCGTCACTATGACTTTGTCATAAGGAAAGAAATGAAAAATGGTGTCGCTCAGCTGTGAAACTCTTATTTGTATGAAAAACCGCAATATTCCATATCTGTCTGTATCGGACCGAATCATAGTAGATGATGCTTTACTATTTGCACTCCTTAATGCAATGTTAAAACACAATTTAGGTGGTCCTTTGAAAGCTCTGCCGATCTGTAGGCGGACTACAGCAATTAAATCGAACTATTTAAACGGATCAAATGGTCCTAATGGCCTATTATTAATAATCTGCTCAAGAGCGGCCAGTCGCTTCTCCGCTGTGTTATTTCTTATGCATACCTAGCTCCGTATCCAATGAGGCAGTCGCGCTCCATCTCGCCGAGCCTCAGGCCGCCGTCGCGCGAGCGCCCCTCGGTGGGCTGGCGTGTGAGCACCGCACGCGGCCCGCGAGCGCGTGCGTGCATTTTGTCTTGCACCATGTGTTTTAACTTCTGGTAGTACACCTATACAAATATGGTAAGTGGCTTTTAATTGACACACTTTTGTGCTGGAGCTGTTGTTACATTGTAGCTATCTTGATTACAAAAACGAATATTACATGATTGGACAACCTTATTAGGTATTTATATTAACTTTTTTTTCGTAAAAGGGCAATAATCAAAATTAAAATATAACTTGCTAAATTAAGATACACAAGTGTGCAAAAATAAGTGAACTCGCTTTCCCATCCCCCTTTCAGTCCGAAACAAGAGATACGACTGCGGACAGAGTACAGAAAATAAATATTGCAAAAGTATACTCACAGGTCCAGAATAAATATAAGCTTCGAGAGGTTCCCCTGTTAAGCCTGAATAAAATATATCTTTACCATGATAGTTATAACCATGTTTTTCCAATTCATTACATACATCACTCACTTTTGAACCTCCAAATGCAGTACCTGAGAAATCAATATAAACATTACAGACTATTACCATATTCAATTGCGATCATAATACTAACAAATAAATTTAATGTTCATACCATAATGAAATTTTCCTTCCATCAGACCAGCCTTTCCAGCTAAAAGCTCGATAGTTTTTCCAACCGTCATTCGGGAGGGGAAACCGTGCGGATTCATAATCATATCAGGACAAATACCTCTGTCATTAAAGGGCATATCTTCCTGCTGTACTATAAGACCAGTGACACCCTTCTGTCCGTGACGCGAACTGAACTTATCTCCTATCTCTGGTATTCTTGTCTGTCTCAATAAGATTTTAATCAGAAATGCATCCTCTGAGTTTGAAGAGACCATTACTTTTTCTATATAAGATTCAACTGGACCTTTATATGTGATAGGAACATCTTTATAGTCTATTTGTTGGGGTTGACCTTGACTAATAGGATTTAATGTGGCTGGAGGCATTTGTTTGTTTACTAGCACTTGCCGATTTTCGACCATTTCCCCAGGAGCCGCTATTCCATCAGTATCTAAAATTTCGTGCGCTTTAATAATTTTACCGGTATTGGCATCACGAGACGGTCCCAATATTCGATCTGATGTTTGATTACTGTATCTCTTCATGGTTGTCTTTGCATTTTTATATACTAAACACCGGCCATAACCACGGTCAATGGAAGCTCTATTTAAAATTAAGGCATCTTCGATGTCGTAACCGCTGTAACTCATTACAGCAACAGTTGCGTTCTGTCCAGCAGGCAACTTGTCGAAGTTGGTTAATTCTATTGTCCTAGTTTTAACCATCGGACATTGGGGATATACTAAGTTGTACATAAGAGAATCAATCCTATTTTTCTGATTGTAGCCAATTGTTCCTGTAATTTTGAAACAAAGTATGTTTCAGATATTTCACAGACACTTTGCATATGACACTTGCTCAGTTGGGTAGGTATTATTATTATCTAGTTAACTACATTCCCTTGAATATAACTATTATGCATAATGGAAAGATGAAGAAAGGAGAGGAATAGTGAAAAGGGATGCGAGTCCCTTACTTTTAAATTTCTACAAAAAAGACATAGTGAAAAGGTTACGACAACAATCATAGTACATAATTGTCAAACAATAATGACCATAGTATACAATGCACAAACTTATTAGCACTATTCAAAACTTTGACAAACAATTTCAGGCACGAATGCAAAATAATACTAATGTAGGAAATATATTTTAATTTACAATAAAAATATAAATTACAATAATGATAATTTTAAAACGATAAGCACTCACCCATTGCCTGTTTGCCCATAGCACATTGGTATGTATTTCTAGGGCTTTGATTGTGATGAGGATATGGAACAAGCCCAGCACAAACTCCTAAGATTGTAAAAGGTTCTATTTCTAAATGTGTTGTCACATAGGGATCAATCTCGGCCTCCACTGTAGCTATATGACTATCATTCTCCTCGTTTACATCTAAATATTCTATAAGGCCATCTTTTAAAAAGTCTTGGAACTTCTTTAAACCTCTTTTAAGTTCATTTATATGTTGTTGCTTAACTAATGGATATCCTCTTTCAACTATTATGTAAGGGCGACAAAGTCTGCCTGCATCACTACAGATATATACAGTCCTTTGGTTGTGATTTGGATAGATTGAAACAAATGCGGATATTAATCCTCGCCGACGAAACATTCTGAATATTTTTATTAGTTTTTTGTACTGCCTTGTAACACCCAATATATTACCTAAAAATAATAAATAAAAAATATGATCATTTTAGTTTATATATAATTAAGATTTCGAATAGCTCCAATATTATTATGGTATAGAAATAGTAAATATATATATATAAGAAGAAGTTTACAAGCTTAAAGAAAAGTATTGAATTAGATTATTAAAGGTTTCCTTACCATTAAGAAAAACCATGTAATTGGCTGGATGATTAATTTCTTCTCCACCTAAGAGCCTCACATCTTCTACACCAGCATTACAGGCCAACCTAGCAATAGGTTCTTCAGAACACTCTGTAGTTATGTGTGTCATCAAAGCCAAGTTTTTGACGAGGCCACACCCTTCGCCTTCTGGCGTGTCGGAAGGGCACAACATACCCCACTGTGAAGGCTGTAAAGATCTAGGACCGGAAACTTTACGAGTCTTCTCAAACTGTGAATTTACTCTTGTCATCATTCCCAATGCAGATATATAACTAAGTCGACTCAGTACCTGTGTCACACCATGTCTCTCCATTTTAAATCTCTTGATGGTCCAGTTACCCTTTAATTAAACAGTTACAATACAATTTATATTTCTTTTTTATGTACAATAAAAGTGTTATAATAAATAAATAAATATAGTTTCTCTACTTAATAAAATAATGGGTACTCGCCATATTAAGAGTAAGTAGTATTCAATTACTACATCAAAAATGACGTAAAAATATTGAAGTTACACTTACACTTGAAATAGCTGTAAACAGTCCATTAGTAATTGAGTCAGGTCTCATATGTTTGACAATATCAAAAGGTGCAGCCTTGACTTTGGGTATTATTTTTTCCGCAATAGATTTAAGTTCCCAATTAAATCTCTTAAATAAATCTTCAAACATTAAAGCTAATAGTGAGCCAGCCAATTCCAGTCTCTTATTTCCATAATAATCAGGATCATCAATTGCTGTTTTATTAGATTCAGCTTCAATAACCCTCCTCACCATGATTGCTAAGTAAATAGCTTTAACATAAAAATTGTAATTTTCTACTGCTACATGGGCTAAGATAGTAGTAGCTAATAGTTCTCTGGCTTCATCTACAGGAGTTTTAATTTTAGAATGTGAAGACGGAAACCTAAACAGAAAAAAATGGCAATAAATATAATTGTACATCAATGCAATAAGCACCCACATTGAGTGTATTAGGAGTAGTTTTTATATGAATTTTTAAGCACCTTTTAGCTTTAAACTTTTGTCCAATATATGTAAGGGCTTGATTTTGTGTGAATATTTTTAAATTATGACAATCCATTATACATGGCGCCATTTTTTTAACTGTGTTATCATCCGTACCAATTAATTGCATAATTTCTTGATCGCTGCATATACCCATCGCTTTAAATGCTATTGCAATTGGGATATCCTAAAATACATTTCAAATATTGTATTATATTTTAGATAATTTTTAATATAGATTTGCAACATAAAATATAAAAATTATATACATCTGACAATGCATTGTGTCTCAGAACATATTTTCCATTCTTCACAATAACATTTGTTCTTGTTTTCTTTTCATGTGTTGAACTGGTCACTTGACATTGAATAGCTCCTTTAAACTCATCTACAATCATCCTGTTTCTAGATAGTTGTTCTTGTATTAATATCACCTTTTCTTGACCTAGAATAAAATATGTTTGTTCAGTTGTTAGGTATTCAAATTTTTCTAAAACAACTTACCAACAAGACATAAATACCTCTTATAATAAAATAACCACCAGGATCATGAGGACATTCATTCAATTGTGAGAGTTCGTAATCAGATTTATTTGTTAAAACACAGTTTGAGGATCTAAGCATTAATGGCATCCTGTAATAAATTAACTTTTTGTAGAAAGAAAACATTGTTTGAAATATTAATTGTAGGAAAAAAAAGTTTCATAGTAATTGAGAGTAAGCCTACTAAATTACCTTCCTATGAGTTGTTTGTTTTTAATGACCCTTTGATTCCCTCTAATATATTCAATATCAACTGTTATAGGTGCTGAATAAGTAAGGTCCCTGAGGCGACATTCGTGAGGTGTTGTAGGCTTTGTGATGTTAAAGCCTTCTTCAAGATCTGGTGTACCCACATAGGCATTTAAATATTTTAAATAAAACAGTGGATCTGAATCACAAAATATTTTCTCATTTGCTTGGACAATTTTCTTTATTTCTACATTGATTAAGTAATTGAATGAATCAATGTGTTGCTTTACTAATCCTTTTACTTGAAGAAATGATGGAACCAGTTTCCATTTGTCCTGTAAGATATATGCTATGAAATTCGAGGTATAGTTAAATAATACAAGCATATGTTAATGCACTTTAGGTACGTGTTTTAATAAAAATAATATAGAAGCTTGTGAAATTGAATTAAAAGCAAAAAATCTAAATGGACACTACCTAACCTCTAAAGCTTTAACCGGTTCTCGTAATCCTTTCGAGCTATCCCATTCTGTCTGTTTCTTATTGATTTCTCCCATTTTTTGATATTTTTTAAACCATTTAGTTCAAGATTTCATAGAAAGATAAATTAATAATTATAATAAATGACATGTTTTCATTTTCATTTCCATTTCTGAAGTCTAACCAGGCAAATTAAATATTTTTTGGCAATGACAAATGACACTTTATCATTATTGCCAATGTTAAAAAAAATGTATTCTAGGAATAAAGACTGCCGGATACATTGTTGCGGGCTAGTTAACCTAATGTCGCACCGGAGAAGTTACCACACTTCCACAGAAGATCGGCGTGAAATAGTAGTAATAGCAATAGCTTGCTATTTTGTTTCGTTTGGTGAATCGGAGAACCGAAGGCCCGTATCCTTTTCCTTACTCTTTCTACATATTTAAGGAATAGAGATTCCCGTCGTCAATGCTTTCCATATCCTTTATCCCTTAAAAAAACGGGCAACGCACATGCAGAGGCCTCATCTCGGCAAAAGTTCATGAGCGCGATCACTACGATCCATTACCGTCAGACGAACCACCAGCTCAATTGCCCGATATTGCATAAAAACAGCACTGAGCTCGTTTTTGGGTGAATGGAGTTTCGACTAGATCCGTGGTTTCTGGTATCTAATAAAAGGCTTTATAATTAAATGGTCAGATTTTTTAAATATTTTATCTATCTTTGCGTTAATCTATATCCCACTCTAGTCTCTGTGGATTATGAAGTTTACTTTACAACCAAAATTACATAAAAATATTGATCATGAATGGAATTATAGTAAAATAGTTATAAACTCCGTTTAATTGTTTCCCTGCAATGGACTTTTAATGTATATGGAATTTATAACTAATTGCTATACAAAATGGTTTATGAGCCGATTCCGAGAACGGTCCGCATTATTTTGCTGGGTGAACCAGGAGTCGGCAAAACATCACTCATTCTCTCTTTAGTTACCGAAGAATTTACAGAACATGTTCCACCTAAGGCGGAAGAGATCACAATTCCTGCTGATGTTACACCAGAACAAGTACCGACAAATATTGTTGATATATGTTGTACGTATCACAAGTTCCATAAAATCTTGAACACATTTCTAAATTCCCATGTACAAGTTTTTATAAACGATTAATTGTTTCAGTGTGTGAACAAACTATTGAACAAGTTGCAGAAGAAATAGAAAAGGCTCATGTGATTTGTATCGTATTTTCTGTTGACAAGCAAGAAACGCTAAATAAAGTCGCATCGTACTGGCTACCATTTGTTAGGGACAACTGTCCAGAAGATTATAGGAAACCAGTGATCTTAGTAGGAAATAAAATTGACTTAATTGATTATTCGATTATAGATGTAAGTATAATGAATTTAAATTTATTACTATTTCTTAATTCTTGACAGAAAAATAGAGTCAGTTTGACTTCCATTACTGTATATCTCCTTTTCTCAATTCTAATTTTTGTTTGAGTATCGATAATATAATATTTTTAATGTCAATATGTTTAATTATGTAATTACTGTAATATTCATTCATGCGATTATTGTGTATTTCTAGAATATTTGGGATATAGCAGAGGAATACCCAGAGGTAGACCGATGTATTGAATGTTCTGCTAAGACTTTAACGAATGTTTCTGAAATGTTCTATAATGCACAAAAAGCTGTTTTGCACCCAATTCATCCAATTTACTCAATTGAAGAACAAGAAGTGAGTATAAATATATATATTTAAAATCCTTATTTCTCTTTTTCTTTCTTTTTTATTATCATGCCAGGGAAGCCAAGCACTTTAACCACACACATCACAATCTCACCTGATGGTAAGCTAAGATGTGGTCTAAGATGGAGTGAGCTTCCCTAGAAGGACCTGTTCACTCTTCACTTGATGGCCTCCATATTGTACTAGTCGGGGATCACAGACTCAGGAAGCATGTTCCAATCCCTTGCGGTTCCAATAAAGAATATGGAATCAAACTGCTTAGTCCAGGTACATGGAACGTCGACCAAATAGCGGTTCCTAGAGTCTGTGCACCTCGACTACCGATAAAAGAATAGGGATGGCTGATGATCAAGCTGTGTCACTCTCTAAAGCGTATGCGCTAAAAGACGAAAAAAATGTTCCGAGTAGGCGTTAAGGTGATACCAAGAAGCTCAAGGTGGTGGCTTTTCGGCTTGGATACACCTTAGAAAGTCAAAGTTAGTTGTAATGGATGTTTAGCAGTAAATAGACACACCTGGGTCTTATTGTTTTGCCTGGTTTTGCCTGGGTTTATTTGTATGCTTTTGAAGATACATTAATATGTTATATTTTAAACATATTAAAATTTTGCAGCTTACAGAAAGGTGTAAAAAGGCACTATCAAGAATATTCAAAATATGTGATTTAGATGGTGATGGCCTTTTGGATGATTACGAAATAACAGTATTTCAGAAAAAATGCTTCGATTCTCCTTTACAACTGCAGGTGCAAATGATCTTTTTGATGAGAAGCCTATTTATTTTATTATGATATGTAATTATATAAGATAATAATTTCAATATTTTATTCAGGTTTTAGATGAAGTAAAATCTGTAATAGCACAAAATATTGCTGGAGGAATAGAGAATGAATGTATTACAATGAAAGGATTTATATTCTTACACTGCCTCTTTATACAGCGAGGAAGGAATGAGACTACATGGACAGTACTACGTAAATTTGGTTATGATGAAAGTTTGGAATTGACGCAAAGTTATTTATATGCTAAGTATGTTCAATGTTCAATAACATTCCATTCCGGAGGCCCATTTCCTTTTCCTCACCCATCCCAGTCCATTCCTTCTTTCCAGTCTTTGATCCTTTCCTTTTCCCTTATCCCATAAAAGCGGGCAGCACATTTGTAGAGGCACTACCTTTGCGAATGTTCATGGGCGGTGGTGATCGCTTACCATCAGGCGAACCACCAGCTCAGTTGCCCGTTATGACATAAAAAAAATAAATATATATTTATAAACAATATGAAATCGATAAAATCATGAAATTTCATTTTATAGTTTGAAAATACCAGCAGGCAGTACATCGGAACTGTCATATAAAGGTCAACAATTCTTGACACAAGTGTTTGAAAAGTATGATAGAGATAAAGATGGAATGTTAAATCCTACAGAATTGAAAAATGTGTTTTTGTGTTGTCCGCGCATACCCTGGCATAATTTAAGGTATACTGTGCCAACCAATGATAAGGTATGCTTTGTTAATATTAATTCATATAATGATTTGATATAACATATAAATTGGTGTACAATATATATTTTTTCTTTTTTCAGGGGTACTTGACATTACAAGGCTGGATGTGTCGTTGGACTTTAATGACCCTGCTAGACTTGCAAAGTACAAGTGCTTACTTAGCCTATTTGGGATATAATTTCTTAGAAAATGAGTCCCAAAAATCAGCGTTCCATAGTAAGTAGAAGTGTATTACTATATGTAGCAATGACTGTTTTTTTTTTATTCTCCCACATTGTCTGACAATCAGTTTATCATTTGATGTTGCGTATACATATGCAGTTTTAATTAACCTTTCTTAACAAAATTTTTCTTATGTTTAAACAATAGAGAAATTTTATCTTATTTATATTTCAACTAATTCCAATGGCCCATTATATTTATATATATATTTCTTTTTTTCAGTTACACGTGAGAAAAAAATTGATATTGCTAAAAAGCAATCAAGCCGTAATGTATACCAGTGTCATATCATTGGACCCAGAGGTTGTGGTAAAACATCCATATGTAGGAGTTTTTTAGGAATAGCACATAAGGTAACATAAAAACTATTACTAAAGATGTACCTACAAGCCATGACTTCTTCAATGGCCAATTTTGTACATAATTTTATGTGTTAATATTATTATTCATTTAATATTATATTCTAATGATGTGATGGCATAAAATTAAAAGTGCATGTTTGTATTAGTTGTTTTTATGCTTAGTATTTATGAAGTTTCTGTTATCATTGATTCCTAATGAAAAATAGCATGTTATCTGAACTGTTTCATAATAATATCGACAGAAAATCAAACCTCATTCCAATGAGCGAGGAGACGGATACTCCACAGAAAATAATTGTTGCATCAATACAGTATTAGTGTATGGCCAAGAAAAGTACTTAGTTTTAAAGGAAATACCGATAACACGTGTGTCCGACCCGCTGCAACCACATGAAGTTAATTGCGATGTTGCTTGTCTCGTCTATGACGTCACTGCTAGCAGATCTTTTGAGTTTATTGCTAGAATATATATTGTGAGTACATTAATTCATTAAATTTAGCACTGAAATATGTCTAGGAAAAAAAAATACACACGAAGTTAATCAACAGGACAAACTGCTTGCATCAATTATAAACATCAATTTTACAAGAATTATATTAAAACAATATTTTTTAGAAATATTTTGCTGAGAGTCACATCCCGGTTCTGATTGTTGGAACTAAAGGAGATGGAATGATTACTAGACAGGAATATATTCTACAACCAGAAGTATTTTGTAGCAAGTATCAATTGCTTCCACCTCAGCTGTTTAATATTAAAGAGAATAAGCATGATATTTTAGTGAAACTGGCGACAATGGCTGCTTTTCCGTAAGTATAGTAAATGAGATGCGAATTACTGGCACACTAAAAAAAAAAAAAAATTGGAATTCATTGTGATTTATTAGTCATTAAAATGTGTTTAAAGAAATGTTGTAAAGATTTATTTAGCTAATAGCTACTCGTACAAATATAATATATCTGTACACAATTAATTATATTGAACTGTGTCTGCATTTTGTGTTACGTTTATTTATTTATTAAAATTATTGAAATTGGTCAAGTCCATTTACATTTTATTACTAGTTCAATCAATCTCTTTAGATTAAATTTAAACGTATCAGTGTAAATTGAATGTACTACCTAGTAAACCGCAATTGGCTAATAATGTTACTGTTTATTTAATTCACAATATGTTAACCAGTCAATTTCAAGCTGCTTGGATTTTGTTCAGCAAACACAGGTTAGTTGTATGTATGGTGCTATCTAGTAATTAATATTAAACTAAACAAATATGTTGTAGTTATATATATATATATATATATATATATATATATATTATTCTTAAAATTTACTAGCTTTCCCGTCTGTTAAAAGAAAGGGGTATCTTTATCTTAATAAATACGTCGCCGTAAAATCGTAAATACCGTTAGACGACAATCTCGGGGGAATCTATCCCGAGTAATTGTGTATCGATTGATTGTGATTCGTAACACACGCTGCGTATTGTCACGGTTTGGCTTCAGATGAAGGGTTCGAATCCTCTATGGTAACGATTTTTTTTCATATTCTTAAAGTACTTAATTTAAAAAAATATATATAAATACACAATAATAATTTTGCATTACTGTATAACGAGCGTTACATATGTGTGCGTTACATACTCGCGAGTTATTTTTTAATCATAACGGTTTATACAATGTTGCGGCAACATGTTTAACAACTGTATAGTGTGTGTTTGTCACTTAACTTCTCAAAAACGGCTGGTTTGATTTGGTTAAAATCTTAATTGTGTCACTTCAATCAATCGAACCCGGCACTGGTGACGTTGAAACTAATAAAAACTACTATTATTTTAGACATCTCAAACAATTTGCGAGTTTCGCTGGCGATAACTCGTCCTGGTGGAAGGCTGGTATTGGGGTCGCCGCTGCAACTATTATGGGACTCGTTCTTATCAAGATACTTAACTTCCAGAGACAATAGATGAAACAAAGTATGAGTAATTGCCTTTTTGGTGAAAAGTGCAAACACGTTACAAATTACAAGAATGTAATATAAAATATATAAGTAAACCTACAAATTATAATAATAAATTAAAGAAAACCACCAAAGAAGCTCCCGTATATAAAATATTTTATTTTGAGTTGTAAATAAACACATTAAATTGAATATATTGACTTTTATTTCAGTTTTTTCCTTATAAAATAGAATAGACGCGAACGTCGCACCAGTTCATCCTAAAGTGTATTTAATAAAACCTTGTAAAATTTTGGTTACTTCCGTAAGTTGTGTTAACTATTTAATAAAGGTAATTTCAAAAATTTCTGAACAAAACCTAAGAGGTAACGAGCGAAGCCGAGGTGGACCGCTAGTTTTTTTTATAAAGTACTTTATTGGAACCGCCTCTGGTGGATTCACAAGTACACACTGTAGTACAAGTTTCGTTTTTTAGTTGACCCTCGTGGAATAATTGGATAGCTTACTCATAATTTGACGTGCGTTTTCTATAACTGGAAAAAGTTCTTAAAAGCGATCCACTATTTTTTTTAACCAGATAGATTAGTTTATAAAGAAGGCATTATAAACTACTCTTTCTTCTTCCTAATAATGGTAAAAAAGTAGATATAATTTGAAGAAAAATAAAAAATAATTAGTACATAATATTGCCAAGGTTTAAAAAAAAATATATGTGAATTGTGGAATATGTATTTATTAAAACACGAAAAAATTAACTTACCTAATACAGATATTCTAATGAATCTTAGCTAAATTGACAATAAGATATTAATCAGTTAGGTAGGATTTGTGTGTCTCAAGTTGATTTTGTCTCCTAGTCTTAGTGTAATATTTTATTAGAAGCATTTCTATTATGTAAAGAATATTACATAACATTGGAAGTTGACTGTGTTGGTACAAAGTTAATTTTCGATATAAAATACAACACATTTTTAAAGATTAATTTGAGTAAGACATTTTTGAAAACTTTCGTTTATTTCTTACTTTTACATTAAATTTTTATAATAAAGTTTAAGATAGTCGTATATCTTATATTGTTTAAAGTTGTGTTACAAATGTTCCCTTATAGTGAAAACAAAATCGTTCATTATATAACATTAAAGAGAAACTGTCTCTTTACATCCAATTAACAAAAAACAAATACATTTTATCTGTACCAACCCAGTTGTTTTTTCAAATCTGCTAAGAATATATCTTACATCAGTCAAGAAAACTTAAAAGCTAATACGGCCGTTGTCTGTCTCTGCCGCTGTAACAAAAAAATTTAAATAAGTTAATGTTCAGGAAAAAATAAAATACTTTTTAACAAGACATCTGTTTCAAAGCATTATATCCATATTTTTTTTGGACATCTGTACCACGGGCGAAGCCTGGTACCGGACAAACAGAGTAAGTATCTTATAAATTATGAAATCGTTATTATGCTTGTGTTAATCAAATCACATGTAAATTACTGACCCTCCATCGCCTCTCATGGCGCCGCCGCTGGAGCCGCGGTCGCCGCCGCCCGAGCCCCGGCGGTCTCCGGAGCGGTCAGAGCCGCGGTCTGGGCGGCCGCCCCAGCCGCCGCGCCCCCCGCCGCCCCCGCGCCCTCCACCGCCGCGCCCACCCCGCCCGGGGGGACCGCCTCCACGGCCG
>NC_052121.1:4585179-4613621 GCF_012273895.1 Zerene cesonia | reverse complement strand
GCACGACTTCCTCCAAGAGAAGTTGGTGTTGCCGCAGCTAGGGTTGGGGCACCTCCAGTCGCCCTCGCGGTTGCCGGAGGGCGGGCCGCTACCCCCGCCGCCGCCGCCTCTGCCCCCGCGGGGCGGGCCACCTCCGCCTCCCCCACCGCCGCCGCCGCCTCGCCCGCCACGGAAGCCACCGCCACCGCCGCCGCCCTTTCCTCCGCCCCATGTATTTTGCCGCTGGGCGAGGGATACTTTAATTGTGGTTCCATTAAACTCCTTTCCATCAAACCATTGAATAGCCGAGGAGGCGGCATTGGAATCTTCATAAGTTACAGTAGCTTCTCCTTTCGGCTGCCCCGTCGCTTTGTCTTTATACATCCAAACCTTGGGCCTCTGTGTCTTTTTATCGGTCTGAAAAGAGAAATAATAAATAAATACTATGTATAAAATGTCTTAAAATATACAAGATAAAATCTTTTTTTCACTTACTTTTATAATACCAATAGCTCCAAAGTGCTGACATAATTCATCTTCAGTAGTAGCTGGGTTCATGCCTTGAATGAAGACAGTATCTTCTTGTGTCACCATATCACCTCCACCACCCCTGTCTCCGCCGTAGCCGCCACCGCCTCCTAAAGATTAAAGAATATTAATAAAACAATTAACAAAAACATTATTACAACGATTCTAGCTTGCATCAACCTTAAAGCAGAAGATTTGACTTTTTGTGATGTAATAAAAAATTTTAACACCTTTGTTACAATATTTTTTTAAGAATATTAACAGCGATAAATCAAACCTATATTTGTGAGAGTATACCTTAGTATAGAAATGGTAGATATCAAAATAACATATAACTACGTTTAACTGACCAGAAAATTGCGCATTTTAACACTATTGTAGAAGATTAGGGCTGCCAAAAATATAGTCAGTGGTACACCAGTAGAGATCTTACATTAATCCTATGATTCATAAACGTACTTTGGTTCACCACAACGATTGGTATTGCTACAACATATATTTTACACCAACATAAGCCCAGGTAGTAAGTAATATTCCGTGAGTAAGGATGTCGATAACGGTAATAAGTTAAAAACATCCAATGCAGAGAGGACATGTATAACATACCTTAAAATATCAATATTATAGTAATGGAAACATTAATTTAAATAATAAATACAAGTGATGATGGATTGCTTCCGGTAGAATTTCAATTTAACAGACATCCTTTTCAGTGAAATTAGGCTTCCTCTTCTTTGAGTAGTTGTGTATGAATAAAATCCACTACATACATTAAATTGAGAATACATATAAATTTAATAAATTGGATGATTATAAAGAGTATCCACTTTTTATTGAAATAACCTGACCTGACCTCTTAATATAATAGCGAATTGAATTGAATAGCCTTCCTACATAAATAAACTTGGAAACCTCTCCACATTAAAGTCCATGGTAACCTTCAATCTTTGATATCCACTCACAAACATTGACAAAATTGTACCAATATGCTGTAACTCCTGGAAGCAGTGTATTAAATCCCTCCTTTAGCAGTACTTTCAGATTTGTACCATTATAACTTTGTATTTATAAGATAAATTTTCATCATTTTTGAATATGTCAAATGTTATAAAATACAATCAAACACCAATTGCTTAGGGTTTGCCTCACAATCAGAGTTGTGGAATACTGCTATTACAAAACTATGTGTATATCTATTTATATAGTATGTGATATTTTGAAGTTGCTCACATACAAACACCACCTAAATTTTGTTATCTATAGCTTAAAAGTAACCTCCACGTATGCAAAAAATGACTCCTTCAGCCTGCATCATACTTTCAAGTTTAATGAATTCCGTTAATTGCACCAGTTTATGTTACACATCAACAATTCCAAACAAGCATTTTTCTCTTCATGGATTTACTGTTTTGATCCAATTTATATTATAACTTGACTTTCGACTGTGACATACTTAAGCATATGTCAAAGATCATATTTGCCCTCCGGTAGTTAAACACTATCACTATGTAATAGGACAAATTTGGCAGCCCTTAAGTTTACAATTAAAAAGTATAACAAAAGCACCACTCGTTAGTTACGAGGAGCTTTACCTTTATTATAACCACCCCCCCTGCCGCCGCCACTATAACAATAAAACACCATTTAGTTCACACTGGCAGGTTGGGGGCACACTGAATGAAGCACGTAGCACACCTAAGGTCCATTTTAGTGACCTTATTCCATAATGTGGGTCCTTTTCTTTACCATAATGAAAAACCTTGAAAACCTTAGAATTTTTGGTTGACAATAACAGCATACAGTATAATATGTAGACACAGGTAGACACATGCAGAATTCTATTTCACTTGAAAAAGTGTACACAATTTATGTAATTTTGTGATTATTCCAACTTTCTGTAGCAGTTATAGCAGATATAGAAATTTCAAATTAAACAAAATAATTATTTGTAGACTAATGTAACCCATATTACCTCAATAACTTAAAATTATTAGTAATGTATCATCATTAATAGTTCAGAGTTAATATAGAAGGAAGTGTGAAATTATTATGGGTGAATTTAAACAATGTGTTATTATAAATGTAACACTTTTTCAAGATGGAATATATATCTTAACTATGGAAAAATGTTTGCATTTGAAAAACATTAATGTTGCACTAATTAAATGTTGAAAATCTATTATATCCCAAAAAAAAATTGTTAGCTGATAAAATTACAATAGTTTTATAAATGCAAACCAATCAAATATGAAATCTCAAGTATTACCCATTGAAAAACTAAGATATGTTTGTTTTGCTGTAACATAATTTGTCTAGTAAATAATTTTATAACACCAACTTAATACACACAAAAAATAAATCCCTCATTGCATGAAAAAGCTTACCATATACAGACTAGAGTAAATGTGGTAAGTTAAAGAAGCATAGTCAACTCCCTTTAATTACCATTTATCAGCAGTCCGGAATATGTAGAAGATATTTTTGTCCTTTGGACAAGACATCAATAAAATATTTCAAATAGTAACAATATACATTAGCCATAATAAAGCAGAAGACATATTATGGGAATATAGAAAACATTATGTACAAATAAAATCCTGTAATTACACTCTATCATAATTTGTTTACCAAGAAATAAAGTCAGAGAGAGGTACATATAAAACCAATAACATTTTCCCGTTTTACCTCAGTAATATCCCTATTATAGAAACCCAACACACAGAGAATCATGTATTAAATTATTACATTCTAAAACTCATTACTCAACATGTAACAAATACATGTTGACGAAAATTAACCATACTGTAAATAAACCAACTGTACTTTTAGTTTACAAATCATCTTTGAATTTATTCATAAATAAATAAACTTTGAAATATCTCTTCTTTCACCTACTATATATTATAACAAATACAAACCAAAAGTACCATTTTCCATTCTGACCTGACAATATAACTAAGTTTTGAGCACCTATTTTCCCACTATATTTTACATTTTTTGTTTTGTAGGATAATAGTACTTGTTTTGGACTCTAATACGGTTTTTATTCCTTTGACAATCAATAAATTTGATATAAAAAATTTGGCAATGCTTACCCGTATCCACCATCTCTATTTCCTCCATCTCTATTATAGCTTGATCTGTCTCCACTGCCGTAGCCTCCTCTATCGCCGCCACTTGAGTAACCACTTCCACGGTCTCCTCCACCACCATAGCTTGAGCCACCGCTTCTGTCACTACCTCCATAACTCCCACTTCCACGATCATTGTTTCCATAGTTTCCCCCACTACGCTCACTGCTTCCATAATTCCCACCACGGTCACTACTGCCATAATTATTTCCTCCGCGATCACCTCCAGTTCCACTTACATTGTAGCTAGTATTACCGCTACCATTGCGGTCAAATCCACTACCACTACCTCCATAATTTGATCCATAGTTTTGCTGTCCATAATTTTCCTGACTGCCATAGCTTCCACTACCCCCTACAAATAGCAAGTCCATTAAAATATCTTAATATAATTCATACTAACGAATTCAATAGTATTCTAATAATTAAAAGACACATACCCCCTCCAGAGCTCGGTTGACTCCACGCTTGGTTAGTATTTTGTCCACCGGCGCCATAACTTCCTTGAGTATAACTACCACTTTGCTGTTGAGGTGCGCTATAGGTACTATCACCTGATCCTAGAGATGGTGGCGGCATTGAATATTGACCTCCATAGGATCCGCTGCCATAGTCCGACGATGCGTACGCTGCAAGCAAAGAACCCACGTTTTTTAGCCTTATTTTTAAAAGATATGTATACTTTTACAAAATTAAACAAGTAGACTTACGATCGCCCATGATTTTGGTTTTATATTAATATAATTACGAATTTCAATAATTACAAATAAATAACATTCTTTACTAATGAAAATCACACTAAACACGACAGAGCGTAAATCGCGAAGAAATAATTATTGTAATATGGAGAACGGAAACACGCAAGACGCGTCTAAGTTTCTAGTGCTCTATGGTACAACAAAACCGGAAATATTTTTGATTTTTAAACGTAATGCCAATATATTACCATTTCAAATTCTTTAAATAGAACTGTATATATAAAATTCCTCTTATTATAATAATTTAAAATAAATTATAATAAGAGGAATTTTATTGCATGATTATTTTTTTATCAAATATGTATTTTATCGTTGTTTTAGTAATTTTTACTTTTACTATATGAATGTTCCTACTGTAATATATTTTAAGAGGAAACATTTGTATTTAAGTATCTTATGCAAAGAGTTTATATCTAAAAGTACCCCCGTATTACTCTTTGTAGTAGTATTCTAACTGTAAGTATGTTTCTACTTTCTAATGTCTTCAGACAAAAACCACTGGACTAATTTCAAAAATTATTTTACCAATAGAAAGCTGCAATTGACAACATGGGCTGTAAATGTACCATACGTTCCACGGGTAAAGCCGGGGCGATCAACTAGTTTTTTAATTGTAATAAACAGCATGCGAATAACGCGCATCTAGCAAATAGCGTTTATTTTATAGTTACATATTACATTATGCATTTTATTTTAAGAAAATTACTTTTTAAGCGATCTCCCTCAGGCTATTCAGTAAGTAAGTAGCTTTCCGCTCACGTGAACTACAGAATATTGAACTTTGAGGATTTTTGAGGAAGAGGTACTATGACATTTTTTCGACTTTAGATGCTTAGATCACGTCAGCTATTTATATAGCTATATACATATACCTATTTATATTTATATTTACGTTAAGGAACTATTTAAAAACCTCTTGCAACGGCACCGGCACATAGTTACATATTCGCTAATTTGTTTTTTAATTTATACGTGATTGAAAAACAAACAGAAATTAATATTAAAAACAAAATGTGCAAAAATGGTCTGAATAACTACTATTTTATTAAAATAAATTTTAGATGATCGACGATATAAGTGATGATAATAGGTCTTCTCAATGACCTTAAAAAAAGCGTAAAATGTAGTAACCTAATTAAAATTTTTTACTCATTTAACTGTGTGCCACTTGATAAAGGTTTAAACAGATTATTGGTAGCGTGCATAAAAGTACATTCAAGTTATTAGTACACAGTTGCAAGATAAACTTGTGATAAATAAGTTTACATAGCTAACATGTACTCCATACATACACCATACCTAGGTAGGTAGGTATCTATGTTGATTTAAATTTAGAAATTTATCTACCTAACGACAACTTGTCGACTTGTTGCGTATTCGAAAGGAATACATTTCCACCACATTTTGACTATTAAAATATCAACTCAAGTGATCAGCTCAAGTCCTTTTTTTTCAATTTTTGCACGTTTTAGTATCTACTTAATTCCAAGAAATGGTTAGCTATTAAGTAGTAGGTACCCATTTATAACAAAAATAGGAATGGTTATGCGAATGCTTAGGTACTTACTTAGTATCTATTTAGAAGGTAGGTAATCTGTAGTACTTCCATGGGTAATACTTCCATAATGCTAAGATGCGAATTTCCACGCCTATGTTTAATAAATTCAGTGATAACTGAGTGAACATTGTATATATAATTATACGTTTTTGTAAATCTTTAGGAATAGGGAATTAAACAAAGATTCGATTTAAGTTGTTTATTTATTCATCGTACATTATTAAATATCAAAAACAAAATGCGTGAAAAAAGCCTGCCTCCTTACGTCACTCACCAGTCTTCTCCCTAGAAATGACTAAAGAGCACTTTATGAAATGTCGATAAATCCGGTTCTACTGTAGAATTGCTGCTTATAAGAGCGGGTTTCGAACTGCTTCTAAAAAAGAATACACGTTACATTAACTAAAATTATAACATCGAAGCCTATTACTACTTATTGTATTATTTAACGACAATTCCATTGAAATTATTCAACCATAATTTATTTGATGATATCAGTCTGCTAATAAATATCTCTCTACCAAAATTCATGAGGTTTGATATCAGTAAAAAAATATTTCTTTATAAAATATATAATAAGTTTGTATCAACCGATAGATTGTAATCTTCGTGTTTACAATTTTATAGTGACATATATATTTCTTTGGAGTGTTTTTACTGAACTTCTCTTGAATGGCTGTATACAAATACATCAATCAAAATTGTGATTAAAGTAATTGTGTCTTCAAGTGTATTAGATTATGGTTTACATAATATACATTTCGCATTTGAATTCGAACTATTTTTCGAAATCGAATTTGTATAAAAATCAATTGAAAAGTACACCCATATATAACGATTTAAATACATACTTGGATGAAGTTCTCGGAGTTACAAGGAGGCAGTTCATAGGTTGACCATCCAATTGTCGATTATGATACAAGTCCACAGCTCTCTGTGCATCTTCCAAACTTTTATATATAACCTCAGCGGTACCAGGTCTAACAAGACGTGATTCTAACATACCACCTACATCATCAAATAATTCCTAAAACAAGTCACAGATGAAAAGGCTATTATTAATACAACCTTTATATTATTTACTACTACCCATAATATAGTATAGCAAATCTACTCAAAATCAGTTTTTTTATAATTACATTACATAATGTCATATTTTAATATGTCAAGTTCAATACATCTATATAATGCTAATACTACAGCACTGAAGAATTTTAAACTTGCTAATCTCAGGAACACCTGGTACAAATTTAAAACTTCTGTAATATAAAATCAGGCCAAAAATATTGTAACAAGTAAGTTCTAAACAAATATTGAATACAGACAAAAATGTATGGATTATTAGTAAAAGTATGAAATAAATTAAATGATTATAAAGGTGAATGCAGATTATGGCTGCATCATGCAACATGCAAATGCAAAACAATTACTGCAGCGACTAAGTTGTATGTGGTGCGGTTCCAATCTGCATTCATCTTATATGTAGATATTAATGTCATACCTTTATGTCACCCCCTGTAACAGTACTGCGTAAATTGCTTACAATAATTCTATATTCAAGGGGGGGTTTTTCATTATCTTCCTCAGCCTTTTCCATACGCAAAGCTGCCATAGGTCTTTTTTTAAGTATTGATGGTGGTCTTGGTGGACTTTTCTCTCTTTCTCTGATTGCCATCCTAAAAACGACAAATTCAACCCAAACAGATATATAAAGAAAAATTATTCATGTTTGTACTTTTCTATAAACTCTTTACCTCAGATTGTCACTATTGTGTGCTATTATCTTAAGTTGTAGGCTTGCTTTTCTATTTGATAGTATGGGTGCAGGATTGTAATCTTCACCCATAGGATCATCAATGATTTCAAGATCATTCTCTATGGTACGCAATATAGGTTTTATTGATAACTTAGCTACAAAACAAAAAAAAAAGTTTACAGGAATATATTGCACATAGAATGTGGGGGCACTGTGATGACAGGAGTTGATCTAAGGCACTACAGTGGGATATCAGCTTTAAATTTTGTAATGCCTGTAAAACTTGTACAAATTTCAGGTATGTTCATGGATAATTACAATCTATGTTATAAAAGGTTTTAAACATACTTAAAAACAACTTATATAAAGACCATATTTAATGTTAGATTACATACATTATTAATAACTATAGAGATTATGCAAGTAAAACAATAAAAAAATATCCATTATCATCATGTACAAAGTAATTTCTTCCATTAGAAGTGGAAGAATTTTGTTTCAAATTCTTAATATAACTTTAATAGCTTTATGTTAAACTCTGTAAAGGATAATCTCAGCAATAAGTTTTGAATGATTTAATTAGATATAGGATATATTAATTAAGTACTTATTTTGTAATTGTCTATTATTAGTTTTAATTATGAAAGAACCAGTTTTTTTCATAATTAATAAAAATTGCAATGATATCCAATGGAAATTATCTTACATATAGATGTTGAAGCAAATGTCCTGTCTTCTAAAAATCTTTGATTATTTCTTTGTTTTCTTCCCAAGCTTTTGTTTTGTAAAGGTTGATATACAACTTGTCGAGATGGGTCTGTAAAAACTGAAAACAAAATTATAATGCACAATAAATTATGTTTGAATACCCATAGTAATAAAATATAATACACAACAATTCAAATAAGAAAATATTCACCTCTATCTCTTTTTATATATGTTTTCATTGCCCTTTGCTTGTTTTGTATTAAATGTGATCCTGAGGGTTTCATTGAAGCCTGTTGAAAAAAATTAATTACCTAATAAATATCCATGTAAGACAACTGGTTGTCAAAAATACTTATATTTACTCATCTAATTAAATTTAACAAATGGAACATTTACTTATACATAGACCTTATATACACATTTTAAATTAATTCATCATCATCATAATTATAATAAAACTGAAGTACTAGTAGAAGCAGTAGTTTAGTACCTCATCAACCATACCTTTGGAACAATTAAACCTTTACCAAAAATTTTTCACTGGTTGTTTGTATAAAAAGCTTGATAAATCAATATTAAAATTGCAAAAGCGAGTTTGTTTGTTTTCAATTAAAAGATATGATTTTTGTATCTTGAGATGAAGGCTGCTGAAAAAGAAATATTCGCTGACAAAACAGCAGGCGGTAAGCTAGAATACGTATAAACTACCTTTTTCGCCCTTAGTTGTTGTAACTTTAATCGGGCATCCTTTTGCTTAGCAAGTTCAGCTAATTTTTCTCTTGCATCTCTGATTTGAGTCCTTTTCTTAGAGACTATTTTATTCCTAGCATCAATTATATCCGTTTTTAAAACCGGGGGTCCTTTCGGTTTACCGGTTTTTCTGAAATTAAATTTATTTTTCAATATACGACAAAATTAATACAATATTTAAAAACATAAACACACAATAATTAATGAAGGAATTTTGAAATACGCACCTATTTTGATTTCCTCGTTTCTTTTTTTGTATTATATCATCTAAACTCATATTTACATACGATGCCATATTTTACAGCTTTAATGTATATTTTCAAACAAAAAGCACACCTTTGTAGCTATATTTTTAATCAAATTGCAGCATAAATCAGGCCTCAATTTATTCCTTACGGCTACAGAAAACCAAACAGACTTTAGTAATCAGCATTCCATATTCCCTAAATGTCAAAATAATTTATGGAACGAAGAAGGCATAGACAATATACCAAATGTAGATTATTTAAAAAAAATAATGGGCCTCCTACAGCACTTCTTTCTACATTGTTTAGGTTAAGCAAAATTAAAAAAGAATACCTGTCTTTTTTTAATTTTGCCTGCACATAAATCAGAAATGAGGCAAAGTACCCTTGCGAAGCTATTCCTTCCACATCTCTCTCCGCTATTTAATCTGTGCTGCGGGCCTCCTATTATTATAATACTAGTTGCATTCCGCGGTTTCACCCGCGTATCCCCGTATCCCGTGGGAATATCGGGATAAAAAGTTTCCTATATGTTATTCCAGTTGTTCAGCTATATACGTACCAAATTTCATTGCAACCGGTTCAGTAGTTTTCGTGTGAAAGAGCAACAAACACACACACATCCTTACAAACTTTCGCATTTATAATATAAGTAGGATAGGATTAACCAAACATAAAAAAATAATAAATTGGAAATTCATTTTTTATAGAAAATCGTTACTGCTGTTTTAAAAATTTTGACGAGAATGTGGCTTGCGAGTACTTAACTACCTTTGTCATGTGGTAACAGTGTCCGAGTCCGTTTTTCCATGGGATAATTTTTTTTATTTTTTTTTTATGGCAGAGCAAGCAAAGGAGCAGGTGGGCCACCTGATGTTAAGTGGTTACCAGAGCCAGAGCGTATATGGCCTTTCAGGGACATATACGCTCTTTTCTTGAAGGCCCCAATGTCGTAATTGTTCGGGAACACCGTAGCTGGTAAATCGTTCCAAAGCTTCACCGTACGCGGAAAAAATTGGTTTTTACGGCGGACGGTCCGATGTTGGAACTGTGCGGCTGGTAAAATGTTGAACAATTCCTCAGAGCACTCCCCATAGTACACTCTATATAAAATACAAAGAGAAGAGACTTTAAAGAATTCCATAGATCATAGAACTTTTATTTATACAGTTATACTATTTTGTCATTTGTGATCTGTGAAGATTAGCTGTCATTACACGATTACGATTTACAATCACGACCATGTTTAAGTTTACAAATGTTGTAAATATTTTTTTATATTAATCGTATGAATAGAGATTTATCTAATGAATTAAATTTTTATTCTATTTCTGGTAATCGAATTATTATACCAAAGTTAAAATGGATAATGACAGAGAAGATGGGGAAATGAGTGATGAAAATGAAATGGACGTAGATGTAGCGAAAGAAGATATAAAAACTCTTCCTATCGATGGAAGCACTTTGGTGAGATTTATGAGGAATAAGTATTCTTGTTATTTACTGCTTGAGTCTTATTTTGGTTATTTTTCAGCTTTATAAGGCAGATAAAACAGGACCTATTGTTAAATGTTTGAATAAAGTCGACGCATTAAAACTAGAGGAAAGGGCTCAGCGCTTTGGATTGAATTTAAGTGGCAATCGGGTCGTTACCCAAAAGCAAATTGATGATCTCTATGCTAATATAGGTATTGAAGGAAATGAAAGACATTTTAGACTGGATGCATTGCACCTTACTGGTATTGATGGATTAACAACAAAAGATGTGTTTGAGTATTTGGAAGATTATAAACCAGTTTCATTGGAGTGGATTGATGAAACATCATGTATGTTGACAAATTACTAATACATTTCATTTATAAACTTAATTTTACATGTAAAAGTACATTTCAACCAGGTGGTCAGACTTAATACTGTTTCTGTAATAATGGTGTTAGAGTAAAAGTAACAAATTAATAATTAGTTGCATAACTGGTTGTTGTCAAGAATTCAGATATTATTTTTAGTGTGTGTAATTTACATTTTTTTTTTATTATTAATTAACAATGAAAAAAAATATAAATATCAATTGTAATTGGTTTACAGGTAATGTAGTGTGTCAGGACCATATAGCAGCAGCATTAGCTTTACTTGTTCATTCACGTGAAATAACTGATTATGATTTGAATAATGTATTATCAGAGAGGTCATCATATCACTGGCGGGAAGGCATGCCACATCCTAAGAAAGATGTTATTTTGATGAGATTTGCAACAAATGGCGATAAAAAAATGGGGAAAAAAATAAGGGAATCTAAAGCTGTAGATTCTAATGAAAAGAATCCTTGGGGTGATCTTTGTAAATCTTGGGGAGTTTATGATCACCAAGAAATATTTCAACGTAAATTGCCAGTATTTCATGGCACGTCTGACAATGAAGAAGTGGAACTTCAGCCTCGGAAATTTATTAAACCAAGAAATAAAAACCTTGCAATGCGCTTAGGTAAAAGGACTCAGAACATTCAACATGTGGAAGAATCAAGTGACTCTGATTCTGAATGGAATAAGAAATCAAAAGTTCCCAGAATGCGAATGAGGGCTGATGATGAAGAAAGTAAAAGAAAAAGTCGTAATGTTGAATCAAATAGTTTAAGTGATAAAGATGATTATGCTCCATTATCAATTGAAGTTATAAATTCTCAAAATACCCCCATGCCAAATCGATCCTCATCAAAATTAATATCAGAGAAGTTCAAGAAACATGAAAGTGTACATTCTTCAAAAAATATACAATCTCGTCTTGGTGTTAAAGTTGTACCACAAGACGACAGGTCTTTCAGTGGTAGCTGTTCAGATGATTCTGATTACAATACAATGAGTAGAGTACAAAAAGTAAATGATCAAAATAAAAAGACTTCAAGTGTCTGGTCAAGGTTGGAGGCAAACCCTGTATTGTCAAATGACAAAACAGATTTACGACAAATTTTAAAGACAAGAAAGCATAAAAAAACTGACGACCTGAGAGAACGACTCGGTAAATCTAAATCAAATTTAAGAATTGAAATAGACAATAATTAATAAAATATATTTTTTTATTAATGACTTCTTGTTTATTTTTTCAAATATATATTAACAAATTATAAACAATTTTTAGTTAACACTATCTAAATTTTGAGCCGAACTGAAACTCAATACAAATTTCATTAATCAAGCAATATTTGCTGTTCCCAAATATTAATCTGAATACTCCTAATAGAATTATTATACATCTCAGTTTCACATAAATATTTGAAAGGGTTTTTAGTGAAGTGGATAAAATAAGGCATTTTACCAATTTTAAAACAAATTTAAAATAAGAACAAATATATAAGTAAAATAACCTTTTATTTTATAAATATTTGTTTTTGTGCTTTTTATATAATATTTAATTTTATGTGCGCTTATGTTAAGTAGTTAGCTTTTAATAATATCATTTTTTAAATGTTATAAATTCATGCATTCCTCTGAAAGAAAATAAGGTGTAGTGTATTGTGAGTATTACCTTGTTTATATGTAGTTTTTGGGAGGTTTTTTTGAAAGCCCTTAGACAAACCTTTCATCACATTATTTCATACCTATAATGTTAATACTTGTTATTTGTTAGTAAATAATATAAACCTTGCATTATGTTTAAAATTCAGGTATGTGTAGTATTAATTTTATATTAGTTTTAATAATTATAATAGATAGAATGAGATAAACAGCTTAGAAATTAAAAAAGAAGAAATTCTCTTATAATTAAAAAATATATAAGAGTATAAAATCTTTGCGTAGTTTTGCATATTTCTTCAACTTATTTGAATTGAAAATGATTTTAATACGAATTGCAATCTCTACCCTGTTATAATAGGATGTCTTATTTCCAAATAAAATATACGCTATACTTTGATCTGTATTACAATTTGGAGATTCTAAAGTATATCAACTCTAGTGAACGTGACATGAGATAAAGTTAACATCCTACTTACTATAAATGCGAAAGTTTGTAAGTATGTGTGTGCGTTTGTTGCTCTTTCACGCAAAAACTACTGAACCGGTTGCAATGAAATTTGGTACGTAGACAGTTGAACAACTGGAATTACATACACAACTTTTTATCCCGATATTCCAACGGGATACGGACTTACGCGAGTGAAGCCGCGGGGCGCAGCTAGTGTTAACTAATGATGTTTGTAATTTCTAAGATATGTGTTTTGGTTTGTTGATTATACACGGTACATATTTAAAATACAATTCATTACAGTACAAAACATTGGAATGTTAAATCTTCAGTCTATGTGATTAAGTACGTCTTGACTTTTGAATAATCACAAAAGTAAATTAAAATGCGATACAAATTCAAAAATATCTCATGTCATTTTGTCTTTTTTTTCTTCATCTTTTTTCTTAGCGATTAGGGTATGTTTAGCCTTTTTTAATTGCTTTTTAACTTTATCCTTGACTTTATTTTTCTTCACGGGTGTAACAACCTCGGTCGATTTAATAGATGAGCTGTTAGAGTCGCTATTTCTCTGAGCTGAAATATAACAATATCTTTTTATTAAAGTCTTTTCTATGCAATTAAGATGTTGAACATTAAACAAATAGAGATCAGAATTAAACAAAAGCAATCATAATGGATTATTTAAGAGGCTACACTACATATGAAATTTCAATTATACATTGAAACAATAGAATTTTAATAATTTCTACATCTTAATTTTAGTTAAAAAGTTTTGATTTGATTTACATGTTCAATCCATGATATGCTCAATTAGCCATAAAATATTTACGAATTCATAAAGCAATATAATAATTTGATTTATATACCTCTCTTACTGGCGATGGAGGCAGCGATTGCCAGGTCTTCTTGCCGCTCACGTCTTCTCTCCGCATCAATTTGTTGTACCAATTCATCCCTCATGCGAACAATTTCTACCAAACGGCATACCAGTTGCTCCTCACGAGCCTAAAAATTACAATATTTTGTAGATACAAATAGTTTTCTCTCCAACTACTATTTATGACCTACTTAAAATCGTTTAAACTATAGACCTTGTTGTATTGACAGATTCCATAATTTATTTGGGGGTTTTTATTATTTTTTTTATATATGAATGGTAAACAAATATTGTGCTCCACTCTGTAAGCAACAATTGACTAACTTTATCTTTTCATCGTATTTATTGTTAAAAATGCCTTATCCATTTATTTTCATCATTTAGCTAAAATTGAAATGAAAATTTACTTACTTTGTCAGCGTCAATACGATTAACTGCAGGACGAGATTGAATGACTCTAATTTCATGTTCAATATCTGCCTGCTCCTGTTCCAGACGCTGTTGTCTCCGACTGAAAATAATTATTTTGTAAATACGTAAGCTAGGTACTTAGTAAAAATATGATATTTATATAATTTAATAGAAAATTTATGGTGAGTATATAATAGTAAAAAAATAACAACTAGTACATGATTGTAATTTGTAGTCTCACATAGCATTGTATAAATATTTGAAAAAAAATTAAGAATAGAAAAAGTTGCTCATAATCATTAAATTTTAGAAGTATGCACTTGATAAAAGTACATTAAGTTGTATTCGGAATATAGCTGTATGCAGTATTTTAGATAAACTTACATATACATTAGTTCAGTTTGTTTTCTAAACAAATCATTCTTTTCATTGACTAGTTCACATAGTTGAATAACTAAGTCCTCTATCTCTTCCTGGGGCGCCATTGACGCTTCATCACCTATAACAATGGAACCTCAACAATAAAAAATATAATATATTTAAGCAAATAGAAATCATACACACAAAAAAGAATTAAATAAATATTTTGATTCTAAATAAATCTTTGCAATCACTCGATTGGTGCTTTACTTTTGAAGTTAAATATGAAGAAATGGTTGTATAGGAATTTATTGAGAACTTTAAAGAAATCATTCGATTGACGGACCGTTGCATTTTGGCAGGTATCTGGACTTATTATTATTGTTTGAGTGTATTAGTCGTTTGTAATCTAACGCCATGTTTATGATTAGTACAGTTTGTATAGTAATATAAATTTGGGATACTCGTGACTAAACGTATTAACGAATTGATTCTAAACCAATTCAACTGTATAAAGATCATATTTTCCGTGTTTAATTTTATAACAGTAATTCTTGTTTCGAAATTAAACGCAAAAAAAAAAATTTCAAAGGGAGTGGTAATTAATACACAACGTTATTACTATTTGCATTATATACAGAAGAAATCGCCTATTTAGCCACCACCGTTTACAGACCTATAGACCTAAGGTAATATTCAAACTGATGTGCATGTGCTGGAAAGTTTCTTAAAATACTGTGAATAAATGTGCAGTCATTTAATTTACCCTCACACTTGTCGCGTATCATCTGCTCGATGAGGACACCCTGCCTCTCTAGTCCAAGCTGTTGCGTCTCAAGTAAATCTAGTTGAACTTGAAGTTCCTCCGGTGACATTTGCATTTTAACTTCACGTCGTTCAGGTAAGGGTAAGCCTGGTGCTGGTCCTTTCGTTTTACGACCACCTTAGAAAACAAATTTAATCAATAAATATTAATGTGAAAGTACCTGCAATTTGGATTATAACAATTTCATGAAATATAAATAACATTAGTTATTATTAATTGAATTAAATTCATTTGTAAATTCTTATCTATAAACATCATTAATTCTAGTATAAATATTGTTTTGAAACTTGATTGAATTATTTCTTTTAAAATCATACCATCAGATAGATTGCTGCGTGTGGTCGAAGTATCTACGCCTCGCTCGAGCGAGCCCCCACAGCCGGACACATTTGATAGGCTGTCGAGTGGTGAGGGAGCGGGACGCTTTTTCCTTGAATTTGGAGTTAATTTGCCAAACGATTTCTGCAACAAAAAAGAAAAAGAAATGAGATACATAGTGAATCCTTTATTCTATATATATATATATTGTTTGGAAATAGGTCATGTATATGCTATGAATAAAAAAGTAGTGTAGATATTACAGTAAGTTGAGTATTGGTCATAATATGTAATTATAGTATGCTTCTTAGTTTTACATTTTCCAATTAAACAGTATTGAGTAAACAGACTGAAATTATAAATAATTTCTTAACAAGCAATATAACAAAATCCATGTCTCTCATAAAATTCTGCTTTTTCTTTCTATTGCAAAATACATAAAAAATATGTATTATTTGATTCATTAGAATGAAAGAGAGTATTAACTGCGCGTCTTGTAAACAGCCGATGTCCCTATTATATACAACATTGTTGGTGTTTAACCTGCCTATCATTTTGATAAGTCATTGATATACCTGGTCGGAATGTGCAGTGGACGTATGTGAACTCATAGAGGATAGACTGGCCACATCGTCCATAGACGTGGCAGGCATGTCGTGGTGTTCACTTATACTGATAACGGGCGGAGGAGGCGCCTTTGGCTTCCTGCGGCGAGGCGTGCTCGACGGTAGGTTCGGAGTACTGGCCGTGATTGGAGATTTGTGCATGCTACTGAAAACAGCAGAAATACATACAAACATATAATTCCCATGACAAATAGTTAAATGAGTGTCTGTGTAACTTCAAAAAAAGTTGTAGTTATTACTGAATTATTATATGTAATGTATGTTCCTTTTTCACCTTTTGAAAAGTCTTGCAAAATATTTTTCAAACTTGTCATTTACCAATGAATACTACAGGATACCTTAGATTCAATTTTTATTACGCAAAAACGGCTACATCAATTTGGATTAAACTTGTTGCACTGATAGGTGGTAGCCTCAGTATTTTTACAACCACCATGGAACTGAGCGTAAACATTATAGAAATTAAGAAAATATTAATAATGTTAATTACGTAAATAATGCATACACATTATTATAATTAAAATAACTTATAAGCATGTGCAAGTCTATGGTAATGCTATAGATTAATTACAATAACACAGTTATTTAAAAATTTCTGGCAGTGTCTTATAAGTAATAATTTTGAAACTAAATAATTTTTTTCAATATTTTTTACTGTTATAATAATGTTTTTATTCAACAATATGAAAATCATTTCAGATATTAATAGTTTGGCAATTATTTTTACTCACAACCGCTTTAGACAGCACAGTTCGTCTTTTTTTCTCACCATTGCAATAATATACTGGCTATTACAAGAAAATCATCTTTAGGTTACAGTTTCTTTCTATTTCGTGGCTCTATAATATATAATTCTTGGCTTAACATCTATACTAAAAATAAAATCAATCTCTGTTGACTAATTAAATTTCCATATCGAATTTTGATTAGTTATTATCAGTTTTTTAAGCAATGTAACTTTAACAGTTAATAATAACTGGCTTATGAGACTGTCATACACCTACCATAGACACCACTATCACATTTCGCACCAAAAGCCATGTATGTTACCAAAAGAAATAAGTGATTTATTTATTTATCTATTTTACTGACCTCATACTGTCATACTCTTCATCTGTAGAAGGTTCTTCGCCATCAGACCAAAACGGGTTATACGCTGTTATGTGCCGTTTGCTGTAACAATGATTTAATTTAGATATTTGCCATAAAAATACAATTTGTAAGAAAAAAGAAAAGATATTATCTTTATCCCATGTTTGTGTAATTGTCTTGTGATTGGAAATGCTTAAGATTTACACTTAAAAAGGAATATCTAATATATAAAATTCTCGAGTCACAGTTTTCGTTGCCATACTCCTCCGAAACGGCTTGACCGATTTTGATGAAATTTTTTTGTGCTTATCCGGTATCTATGAGAATCGGCCAACGTCTATTTTTCATCCCCCTAAATGATAATAGTAAGGCAGAACAGTGTTTGCCGGGTCAGCTAGTGTAAGTATATATTTTGAGAACATAAAGAACATAATTAATATTTACATAGGTGTTGATGATTGTACATCCGGAATTTTTGGGGGAGAACTTATAGGAGGCACTGCATCATCTTCATCATCGCTGCTTCCAAATGGGTTGGTACTCACTCTCCTTTGAGTTTGCTGAAGCTCAGGCTGCAAAATACACAATTAAATATATCATCTTTAGTAACATACATACATATTTTAATATAAATATAGTGCATACCAATAATATATTAAATGCAAAATATGTCAAATACTAGGGAAACGTAATACTAATAGTCTTAATTACTACAATTACTTACCTCGTCCTCTTCATCAGAGAAGGGATTTAAATAGTCAGGGTAATCTTTATCGCTTTTCTTTAGTTTTTCATTATTGTCATGTTCAACTTTTTTATTCAATGCACTATTTTTTTTTCTTCTTGGAGGGACATTTATTTTTACCTCTGTCTCCTTTTGAATAGATATATCCAAATCCGAATGTGAGTTATGATCTATTAATTCTGTGTCTAATTTTTTATTTGTGCTTTGAGCTAACCTACTATCATCAGTTATATTACTTTTTAAATCATTTAAGGAAATGTCATTCTTTGGAACACTTTCTGTTAAATCATCTTCAATATCTGGCTTATTTACTTCTGCTTCTTTTGCTTGGGATTCCAAATTTTGTTGTTCAGTTAGTTGCGTTTGTAAAAAATTTAGTTTATCAATATTACTTTTATATACTTTTTCTGGAGTTGATCTGTACAATATTTTGTTTTCTTTTTCCAATAGTTCATCATCATTTCCATCTGTTACACTATGAGTACTTTCCATATCACCACAATCTTCTGTTTTAGTGCTAGAACTGCTAATGTTATTAGCACTATCCTTATATTTATTACTAATCAAATTATCTTTTAAACTAATATTTCCTAATTTATTTTCAATACTGATATCTTTATCTATGTTTTCAAACATATTTATTTTTTCTGAAACAATATGTTAATCTTTATTGAAATAATAAACAACAGATTAAATAATACATATTCAGTTCAGGTACAAATTTTTTCCAATAATGTATGTTATTTTTATTAGAATATGTTCAAATTTATATTTTATGTAACTTATAACTTGATTGTATAATACTATTTTATGTTATACTCACATTTAAAAACTACATTCTGCTAAAATTTCTTTTACCGAAATATTTATTTAGATTAACCACATTGTGACTTATTGAAAGTCACTGTTTTATTTGAAAAGTGATACCTGTTTTTATCAGAAATGGAATAATTGATGCAACAAAGAATTGTAACATAAGTATATTATGCACATGCAACATTCAATTAGTTGTAATTTTCTAATCATAAGCTATAATCTTCATCTGTTGCAATAATTATGTTAACAACACACACACACACACACATGCAGGGAAAAGAAAGAGAAAAATTACGAAAACCTCACCTAATATTGACTGGGGTCTTGTTTTATCCCTTGTAACCTTTAAGTCATCCTTTAAGGTTTCTTGGTTTGTGCTACATGTATCATTATTGAATGCCAGCATTCCCATTTGATCATTATTGTTAAGATATTTGGATATATTCTTTTCATTTTTACAAGTATCACAAGAAAATTCATTTTCTTTAATAATATGAAAGTTTTTAGGATTCAAATGTCCAGAACATTTGGAGCATCGGAAACATTGTCTATGGTACAGTTTCTGTGAGACCATAAGTCTTTGTGCTAGGTATACAGGAAGTCCACAAGCGGCACACTTGTCCAGAGCCACTTTTCCAAACTTGATTGGTGTCTACAAGATTGAATAAAAAGAGTAGAAAGAAGTTCAAAGAATAAAATTAAATATGACAACACAAGTGCTACATAAGCAGGCACATACTGTAAGATACATTTTTATGCATATGTAAATTAGTAATACTAACTGTTGATTGTGAAGATGGCGATGATTTCGACTCACTCTCTGAAACCTTTGTATTAACTGTAAAGCAAATGAATGTGTTAACATTACATGTGAGAAATACATGAAGGCATATATTTACCAAGCATTACTTCAATAAGTTTATGTCAAATTTGTAATTATTTCTTCATTCACCTGTGTGTCCAAGACGCTGATAGAACTGAGACAAATATGTTAGTATTGATAGTCTATCTGGCACATCATTTTCTACCATATCCTCAGGATCTAATAGTGCTGGAATGCCTAAATGTTTTTCTGCAATACTATATGCCAAACGGTTGTTTTCATAAATGTTCTCAGGATCTAATTTTGACAGATCTCTGAAAAGTTTATGATCATTTCGTATATAAGAACAACTTTTAAAAAGTTTAGAATAAGAATTCAATTGTAAAATAATCAATATACGTACATTAAATCGGGCCTAAAGTGATGCACAAGTGCACAAAACGCCATTCCATTTCTCCAGGATGTTGTCATATTATCTATCTGAACATCAGGACAGTCTCTCACCAGTCGTTTGCACCATAACTCGAGCGCCTTTGTTCCTTTTACTTCCGACATGGTATAAAATGTTTTGTTTATAACACTGATTAGGTCACGAGAAACATATTATTAAAACCAGCGGCGAGTCATAAAATATTAATAACGTGTAAGTTATTCATCGTTGGTAATTGACATGAATTATTATTTTGGAATATGTTTATAATTGTATATTATAGATTCATATTTTCATAAACCAATTCAATATCATTAAAATTTCAAAAATAAGATCGTGTTCTATCAATTGAAAGTGCTTCTAGTTGTGTGATGTGTCAAACTGTCAACATTTTAAATGTCAAATAGCAAAAATGACCTCAAAATGACAAATCAATGAAGATAAATAATTTACTGGCTACATTACCTACCATGCATCCACATCAAAGAGTAGTATAATAATACGGGTCTTCCACATATAAACAGAGAAACACACTCCACAGTGTACTTTCATATATCAAAGAATACTATTCTTTGTCTACGTTATCACACGTGCTCATATTGCTAATATTAAAAAGTAATAAAGATTTTGACTTAGATTACGCTTAGATATCGCTATTTTTGATCATGGGAAACAGGCACACTTTGGCACAAGTTTCGCATTGCGAAAAGTACCGCATCCGCATCCGCACCGGTGAGAGAAGTGGCAGAGAGCCGTACTCCAGCCTGAGCGGTATTTATTTTCTAATGCTCTCGTTAAAGAGCTCAAGTAAACTGGAGACGAACATTATTAAAATATAAAGGAAACTGAGCAACTTTTTAAAGCTAGCCCATTATTTGCTAGTTTCTGAATAGTATACATACTGAATTAGCTAGATGGAAATAATTCGTGAAACTCCTAATATAATCTCTTCCTAAAGGTCATCATCTTTATAAATCTTATACAGCGCCAGGATTTCCTGACATTGCCGTCTTTTTTTCAAGAGGTCTTTTAAAAAAAATCTAGTCGCTAAATAAATGTGATAAAACATCTTTGATTTTTTTTTAATATTAATATGTAGACCCTAATGGTTAAACGGCATGATTATGTTAGTTTTTTGTGTTACTTTTGTCAAACGTGCTAGTGAGTCGCTTGATGGCATGCAACCACCACATTGCTGGGAATGGACAAGGACATGAGCCTCTGATTGAGTGGGTGACTCACTGTACGAAACGTAGCATTCGCATGCTATTATTTAACGCCAACATTCTGTGCAAAAAAAATAATACTGCAGTGAATGTAAAATGATATGAATGAATAAGATCAATCTATTAATCAATCTCTTGGGATAGATTTAAGATAAAGCTAAAGTCCATTCTTATCCCACAAAGCCTTTTATGACAAATTACTTTACATTTTCACTACATAGTATAAACAAAGCCGCTTTTTCTATCCTTATGTATGCTATATCTTTAAAACTACCAAGCGGATGGGGATTTTTTTAAAGATAAAAACTTAAATGTTTGATGTCATGTGCATGGGTGTATTTTGGGCACTGCAAGGTGGGACAGTCGCTCTTTAATCAATTTATCCTTAGTAAAGTTATCAATTTTAATGAATAATTAGAGTTATGATGCTATATGCCTATTGTAATCTCCAAATAATCAAAGAAAATTTCATAAGAATGCGATGTTACACCATCGTAAAATGTAGCCTATGTTACTCTCTAGCCTCCTAATTATGTCCAGCCTCAAAAATTATATCTTAAAATCGTTTCGTTGTGACGTGAAAGTTAAACAAACAAGTAAACAAACTATCGCGTTTTAAATATACCTGATATGAAATAAGTTTTGACAAATTGTTTAAAATTTTCGTATTAAGTAACACAGCTTGCCCCTTTTTTTCTCTATCAAATTAATGTTACTAATTAATCATTTATTATAATCAATTAAGGCTTTCTTTACATTTATAGATATACCAGCTGTGTCTCGCGGTTTCACCCGCATAAGTCCGTATCCCGTAGGAATATCGGGATAAAAAGTTGCCTATATGTTATTCCAGTTGTCCAGCTACCTTCGTACCAAATTTCATTGCAATCGGTTCAGTAGTTTTTGCGTGAAAGAGCAACAAACACACACACATTCTTACAAACTTTCGCATTTATAATATTACTAGCTGTGCCCCGCGGTTTCACCCGCGTAAGTCCGTATCCCGTAGGAATATCGGGATGAAAAGTTGCCTATATGTTATTCCAGTTGTCCAGCTACCTACGTACCAAATTTCATTGCAGCCGGTTCAGTAGTTTTTGTGTGAAAGAGCAACAAACACACACACATCCTTACAAGCTTTCGCATTTATAATATTATAGTAGGATAAAGTTTATAATATTATGTATGTAGTAGGATAGGATTGTCACGGTTAATTTCAATATTGTAAAGTAGGTAAAATTATCCTTGTAATCAGTTCTTAAGGTAGTTGTACATAACAACACATGACACTTTGATAAATGCTTGTTTATTTACTGGCGTAATTATGAAATTGTATTTATATTAACAACTAATATTGTGATGTATTATCAAAGCAGTAAAATACTTATGAGATAGAGAATTCTGATAAAATTAAGAAACAATAGAAATTTTATCAAAACCAATTAATTCTTGAAATGAGCATTGTTTGGAATGATCCTAACACCTATATCCTAATATTTTAACGTTATCACAAATCTTCCCTAGGGAAAATAATACACTATCATTTATAAGTGATCATAATATTATGTTACTTTAATGAAAAATCATTATCATATCTCTATATTACATTATCCAATAACATTGGCTCTTGATCTATGATCAAAGATAAATGATAGTGTAATATCCCCATCAGGAAAATCCCGTGACTCATTATTGTAGATTTTCAATTGGAAAACATGTCGACTGATATCGAAGCTGAACTTATATCTCTATTACATGGCTTGGTTGGCACCAACTTAAAATTTATGTAATTATTTTGAGTCTAGACGTTGCTACGGTTTGGCAAAAAGACGCGGGTTCGAATCCCGCCTCGTGATCAATTTTTTTCTATTCTTTCAAAATTTCTCATGGGTCCACTTGTTAGTAACAGCTTCTTATATAACTATGTTAGTTTTAATTTTTAGTTTTATAGCATTGAATTGCTTTATATGATTTAAATTCTAAACTATCTAATCTAATCTAAATTAAAAATAATAATACTTGATTTATTATTATTAGCTTTAATTGAAGAATAAAATATAATAAAGACAATCAAAGACGAAATATTTTCTTAGATGATATTTTGATATTAATATTTTAATATTTCCTAGATGATATGTAATATTATATGCCACAAGAATACTATACGTATAGACACAGAATAATCAGTACAAGTAGTATAGAGTCCAGTGAGGGTAAGTTTATAAATGTTTATATGGTTGGTCAACATATTGTCATATTATTATAGCTTAAATTCTTAATTATTGTATGTATAGGTTATTGAATTACAATATTTATAACATACAAAATAAGCGATGAGAAAATAAAACACTTTGTTTACCGAAACAAATACTTTTTATTTATAAATCGCAGACTTATCATTTATAGCCCTCATATTTACAAAATATTATATATTATTTTTTTTTGATTAGATAAATTTAATGAATTAATTCTGTAACGTGAGCAAATTATATATATGTAAATAATTGTGGTTCATCCTAGGATTGGGCGGCATATTCCATTAGCGTCCGGTCGGTATCCAGAAGGACATTGCGATGGGACGCTGATTATGTTTTTATTATCCACTTCAAAGTTTATTTCTGACAAGTTAATTTCATCAATTTCGCGACCTTGGGTTTGCCTGAAATTTAGCACAAAAAATAAATTCTCATTAGGTGTCTATCTACCTATCTTAAGACACTCGGATTAAACATGCAATTTTCAACAGCAATTTAATGAATTTTAGAGACTTTTATTAGTTAGATTTTTTTCCGTTCCGTTTTCACCGTCGGCATGGTCGGCCGATAGAAACGGCTACCACCGCCCATGAGCATTTAGACAAGCGTAACAAAAAAAGATTGCCGGCTTCAAATTGGAAATAAATTAAGAAAGGATTGATGAGAGTATTAAAGGAAAGGATTGGTAAGGGTAAGGAAAAGGATATAGGCCTCCGGCTCCCCCACTCACCCACGAACGAATCACAGCAGAATGCTATTTCACGCCGGTCTTCTGTGGGGGTGTGGTACTTCCCCGATGCGATTTGGCCCAGTTCCTGCCGAAGTATGCTCGATTACCACATACAAAAGATTTGAGATTTCTCTTCGTATGCAATTTTGCATTTTTGCATTAGTTTAGCTACCTAATTGCTGTTAAAATTTTGACTTAGATAGCCAGGCATTTGACTGCAACACACTTTTAGGAACCTATAGGTTGGCATAATATATATCTACTAATAAATTTTTGACATAAATAAATTTCAGAAATTTCGACGATGTCGATAAGAATACTGATTCTCTGACATACAAGTATACTTTCAGCGCTATGATCGTAAAAATAATCATCTAATAATAAAGTATGGATGTTATTATTTGTAGATATCGCTTATATTATTAACAATGTATGTTGAAAGAAAACTTTTGTATTTTTAATGTTTGTAATGTTTTCACGCAAAAACCACTGGACCGATTTAAAAAATTCTTAATTTTTTTTAATCGGTTGAAAAATAACAATTCCTTGCAATTGTTTAAACAATACGGCACCGGGTTGCCCCATGGCAACATGCATTTATATAAACATTAATGCTATTTAAACTATGTCTAACGAACCCAAACTATAGAACCTATGTAATTATCTTTTACCTAGAAGTCGTTCAGTGGTATATTGTACATATTACAAAATGCAGATAAATATCAACATGAGTATTTAATATGATATTTTTTAAATAAAGTAAAAAAAGGACACATCGCACTTCACACAAATAAACTTCTTATTCGTTTAAAAATTATCTACCCAGCATGCATTTGGATAGTATAAATTACAAGTTTATTATACTACTGTACTGGTACTGATGTTCTGCCACAGTAAGAACGGCGAATTTACACAAGCGATTTTAATTTTAATAATCTTAATACGCATATGAGTTCTAATCAATATACAGATTTCGGTATAGCCTATTCTTCATTGATAAAAATTAAATCAATAACACTGATTGCACAAAATACCAAAGATTATTTTTTATTAAGGATTTCGTAGAACTAGGTATAAAAAATATAGATAGCCTTATTTACTTATCTTATTAAAGCTTATTGAATTGGCAGTTTTTGTATGCATAAATGAATAAATCCGTGCTTGTATTTAATTTAATTAATTGTAAATATCATATATGAGTAGTTATTTTATAGATTGTATTATACAATGGATTTTTAGGACAAAGCTTACAGGATTGACTTGTTTTGTGTATTACCACAGATAATATAATATTATAGTAGTATTACTTAATATAACTCCAGATGTCACGGCATACTCCATTTACAAGTTCTTGTCCCGGAGGGCAGTTGTCTGGTACAGAAATCACATTGCTAGGTAGACTTTCAGTTCTGAAATTAAATTAAATTAATTTTACTCAAGAAAATAGAGTTCACTAGATGCTCGACTCGGCTCCGGCTAGGATATTGTTCTTTAAATAATTTTAGGACAAAGCTCACAGTATTGATTTCTTTTTCGTATTACCACAGATAATATAATACTATAGTAGTATTACTTACTTAATGTAACTCCAGATATCACGACATACTCCATTCACAAGTTCTTGTCCCGGAGGGCAGTTGTCTGGTACAGAAATCACATTGCTAGGTACACTTTCAGTCCTGAAATTAAATTAAATTAATTTTATTCAAGGAAATAAAGTTCACCAGCTGTTCGTTTCGGCTCCGGTTGGGATATTTTTTTTTACGTATTTTTGTTTAGTTAACAGTTATTATCCGTTCTTAGCGGATGCATAGTAGTGGCTATCTGTATGCGAAATTTCAGCCCGTACGAGCCAAAGTTTGAGTTGTGCTTTGAATGATTAGTCAGTAAATCACCTTTGTGTTTTTATTTATATTTACAAGAGATAGAGCGAAGTTAGTTAAGAATATGCATATCAAAGTTTACAGGATTTACTAATTTTTAGTTGCTTACTTCATGTAATATAGGATTCTCCAAATATCACGACATACTCCATTCACAAGTGCTTGTCCCGGGGGGCAGTTGTCTGGTACAGAAATCACATTGCTGGGTACGCTTTCAGACCTGCAACAAGACAAGTGATATATGTTTATTTAAATTTACTAAAGAAATTGTAGCAATTTAAAAACATTTATTATACTTTAAGTCTTAGGATTTAGGCTTTCTTGCTTTACTTAGAATGCTATTTGTTTACGTTGTTTTATTACTATCAAAGATCTTGATTTAATGATTTTTAACTTTAATTTCTTTAAACTCTAAGGTATTTTTTATATAAAATATGTTAAACTGTAATTTGAATATGGACCAATCAGAGCAGAGTAGGTGTTTCGAGTGAAGTTGAGGTGCCATATTTACTTCAATGTAGCAGCCATGTTTTGCGACACATTTTTGACTAAGATTATTCGATCCTGTTGGATCGCTTTTTTAATAATTATAATTTTAAACCCGCAGTACGCCATGTGGTGAGGTGATAGGGATAAGCACCTTCGCGGCCCTTAGTTCTCCCGAGGAGGTCCCTGTGCTCGACTCTGGACAGTCTCGGAGTGAACAATGATGAGGTTCAGATCCCCCAACGCTGGCATGCCTTAATTGGCCATCCAGAGTGGAGATGCAAGAGTTATATGCTCGGGGGTGGAAGTATCTAATGGCGTAATAACGGGGAAACCCAATCCTGGCCTTTGGGCCCTCGATGGTGATACCGGCGTCGCACCTCTCTACACCATTAGCCGTTCAGCTAGTGTTGCCGCTTTGTAGCCAGTTCTTGTAGCTTACTTGGAAACCCATCGACCGAATTGGCATGCCACTGTTGGCCACTATTTTTCTATTTTCTAAGTTGAAAAGGTCCATAGTTCGCCATAGACCCAACCTACCATTCTATCGATCTACCCGCCTCTTTCCATAGCCCAATTTTGTTCCGTTGCATTTTTTTGTAATAGTCCTACATCGGCCGCGGGCTGCCCAGGGTTGTATATTTATGTAGTGCAGTCATGGGCAGGCTGCGGCTGCCGTCCCACAAACACATAAAATTTTCTTAAGGGCCTCTGTGTCTTGGACTACGTATGCCTTCCAAAAGACCGGGTACTTTCCTTCTGGAGGTACCCGAGTAATATGGAGAGATACTAACACAATAATAGTAAAATCAGATTCTACTGTTAATATCTATACTAATTAAATACATTTATTTACACATTTCAACTTCATAAATCAATTTTTATTAAACACATTAAAAAACAATTTAACACATGGAAACCAAAGTTGAGCTTTTGCAAATAAATACGGTCTCTAATAGAATTTTTTAAAATTGCATAAATCCATTTACCCTATATAGTGAACAAAAAATATACATATATATATACCCTACGTGTATCTTCTTAACCCACAGATTGCTTGAGTAGAAACTCGGACAATATGAGGTAATAAAAGTTCAACGACATGTGACATCTGCCAACCCGCACTTGGCCAGCGTGGTGGATTATGGCCTGAACCCTCATAGGA
>NC_052121.1:4571089-4584179 GCF_012273895.1 Zerene cesonia | reverse complement strand
GCCTGAACCCTCATAGGAGGCCTGTGTCCCAGCAGTGGGAACATATATGGGCTGATGATGATGATGATGATGATGACTGCACTGCTTAAACCTTGGAATAATCATATTTGATCTAACAAATTCGCCAAATTTCGCCTTTCTCTCTCCATGTCAAAGTCGTCACTTAGAGTACTGGTGACAAAGTGACCTAAATATTTAAACTTTTCTACTATCGTTAGTTACGTTCCATTCAAATAAAAAGGGAAAATTGTTATACACTTTCACAAGCGAAATACCAAGATATTAACTTTCTTCTTATCATATAATAATCCGTCTTAGCTAGCAAAATTTTCACATACAATATAGAGTATTTGATCGAGGGGGTAAGGAGCACATAACTTATATCGTTGACATTAATGAAACCCACCAATTTGACATCCGTCATTGGCTGAACTCAGCACCTCGATCAGTGCATCGACATACAGATTGAATGGGATGGAATTAAGATCTCTCTATACATTTTGTCCCATAACTTACATGTGCCGTACTTAACTTTTTTGAACGTATCGTTGGTAAAAAGTACGAACGGCGCCCTAAACTCAATCAAATTATTATTTTTCTCATCGAATTAATATGAATTGATAAAATACTGTAGAGATTACCTAACCTAACTATTGTGTTTGTGCTGGCACTTTACCCCGATGACGCCCACTAGACTAATGACGATGTCGATAAGAATATTGATTCTCTGACATACAAGTATACTTAGAGCGCTTTCGGTATTCTCTATTTATGTAATCCGCTTTAGCCTTAATTGTTTTTTATTCTTCTCACCTCCAATAGCTTCTTTCATTTATGTCAATTATGAGATAAATAAAAAAAGCTAAACAATGGAGCAATAGTCGCCTGATGCTACCACAACGTGATAAACGTATATACTGCAAGGGCCTCACGTAACGTCTGCAAATGGACACATTTAGCAAGCAAGACCATACTTCTTATTCACTAATTAAAATTAGATATTGGGATTTTTTAAAATATAACTTAAAATATTTATATGAGAAAATTTTAAAGATAAGAAAAAAACAACAAAACAACGTTAAATATTGTAATCATTGAAACAATTTTTCATATTGGTTGAGATGATTTTTAATTATCTCAATAGATGGCGTGGGGTGTCCCTCAGGCAACCGAAACAGTAGGTAGAAAATATTCGATTGCTTCATCCGATCTCCATAAATCACGACATACTCCATTAACCAGAACTTGGCCGGGCTTGCAATTATCTGGAACTTGGATTACGCTTCTAGGTTCATCTAAAGGACTAGAAAAGATTAAATTATTAATTACGAGAAGAAGGTAACTCATAAGTCTCTACAACGTCCATGGGAATGTACTAGAACTAGAAGAAGCTGACCACAGCGGATAGGGATCTCAATCAGTTGTATGAAACACTTTTATTTTTAATGGACAGGAAAATTCTGATATGATACAATAAAAACGTAATACTTTTTTTGCAGATATCGTGTCAGAACCTTCTTGTTCGAAATGAATAAATATTATCCCGAATAGTGCATTTTTCGAACGACACTGCCCAAATCCAGTAGAAGCAGATAATAGAAAAGAGAGGGAAAACATAATATGCCTTATTGTACCGTTACTTGTGCAGTATAAACGGTTATGTAGGTACTTATTTTTCATTATACCTCAAAAAATTCGGTTGACATCGCGGGGCAGAGTTGGCCTTAAACTCATCAAAGCGAAAGTACGTTTATAACAATCAAGTAAATCGGTTGAAAACAAACGGAGTTATTTGGTAACAAAACTAAGAAAAACAGTCGAATTAAGAATGTTAAGTTGAAAATGACAAGTTTTTTTTTCAAATAATTGTAGAAAACTACAGCGCACAAAATCTAGATCAGTTTAGACATTATTTCTAGTTTAAAAAAATTGTAAATAGATATGTTATCATACGATTTGAATGCAGATCTCCATATATCACGACAGACTCCATTTACTAGAACTTGGCCGGGCTTGCAGTTATCTGGAACTTGGATTACGCTTCGAAGCTCATCTAAATTACTAAAAAGTTTGAACCGTTAATTATGAGAAGAAGGTAACTTATAGACCTCAAAAACGTTAATAGAATTATGTATCATTTGTAATGGAAAGGATAGCTTGTATTATCGTTTGTAACAATAATTTAGTTCTGAAACTACTGAACTAAATGAAAAAACTACATTACTTCCGATTGACAATTGATAAAGACTACTTTAATAGTGTTTCCCCAGGCCTACGAATCACACTCAAATTATACTTGATAGTCTTAATCTTTTTTCCAGGATTAACAGGGTGATTTTGCCTTTTGCTCGTACTTGAAGAAATAATTGTTTTATACAGTAAATTCGCAAAAAAATCTCGGCCTTATAATCGGCGAAACCTTATTTAATGGTATCATGAGATCAAATCTTTTTGTGAAAAATATCATTATCGTAGCTGATAACGTAATCTGCTTCCCAATCATATCAACATTATGCTTAACGACACTTTCCTTCTGTCGATCATTGACTACGCTGGCTTTTGTCTTACTTAGGTTTCTCAATAGCAATTTCATGAATTAGAATTCTAACAAAATTTTGATGTCCGGTATATTTATAAGTAGTCTGCCTTAATATGACCACGTCTCAGAATCTCTCTTTATTCCATTTTATACATTTAATCTCGCAAAACCAATACGAACTTTCGAAATCTGTCGCAAATCTTACGCTATATTCGTTAATAACCGTTAATGTAAGCGTGGGATCTCTACGTATCTAATATAAATATGCATAATTATCCGTACTTATATTCAGATGCAGGGAACTTACGAATTGAATGCCGATCTCCATATATCACGACAGACACCATTAACTAGGACTTGACCGGGTTTGCAGTTATCCGGAACTTGGATTACGCTTCGAAGCTCATCTAAATTACTAAATAATTGTATATAATTAAAAAAATATATATGTATAAAATACGTTTTAATGATAGAATAAACTAAATTGTCTAGCTTTCTCTTATAAAGAGATGTAAGAAAATTATTTAATATTGAAAATCCCAATCACAATGATAAGACAAACTCAATAAATAATAATTGTACCTAAACTGTAAAACGTAAAAGTTCAAATAACATCTCTCTGTTTAAAATGGATCAAAATCGCGCAACCAAAACATAAAACCCTGTTGACCTCTACATTTATACACAAGCTACTTTGAGTGATTACTACTATCACATATATCTGATTGCAGTAAATCTTTTTTGGTCTTAGATTGAATTCTTCAAAATCCCTAGGTTATCGGGACGACTCTGTCACGGTTTGTACTTGGTAGTATTATATTTATTTCATTTACTTAATCCCATGACACCTTCATATTTAAAAACAATTTTTAAATTCCTTGGCATGATGAAGACGAACTTACGATTCATTGAAAAAGTTATGCTTCATAGGTTATATATAAGTTAGGTACAATAAAAAAAAACTGCAACAATTTACGATTATCTAACAATCTAATATAAAAATACGTAATTATCCGTACTTATATTCTGACGTAAAGAACTTACGATATAAATGCTGATCTCCATATATCACGACATACTCCATTAACTAGAACTTGGCCGGGCTTGCAGTTATCTGGAACTTGGATTACACTTCGAAGCTCATCTATATTACTAAAAAAGTTTGGTTCATTGTATTTTACATTGTATTTATATTGAATACGCAAGAAGATAACTTATGAACCTCAAAAAAAGTTAATAAAATTATGTATCATTAGATTGAAAAGGATAGCTTAATTATCGTTTGTTACAATAATTTAGCTCTGAAACTGCTGAACCGATTTCAAATATCCTTTCTCCATGAGAAAACTACATTACTTCTGATTGACAATTGATAAAGACCACCTTAATAGTGTTTTCCCAGGAGTACGAATCACACTCAAATTATGCTTGGTAGTATCTATACTTGATATATCTTTTTTAAAGGATTAATTGGACGACTGTGTCCCAATGTAATTGAAGGTATAATTGTTCTATACAGTGATTTGGTGAAAAAAACTTTTAATCGGCGAAACCGTATTTAATGGTCATCAACGGAGCCAATATCGAAGTCTGTTTTCCAATTCTATCAACATTATGGTTGCTGACACTTTCCTTCTGTCGATCATTGATTACGCTGACATTTGTCTTATAGTCTGCCAAAATATGACCACGTCTCGGAATTACAATCAAGGTTTCAGTGATTCCTATATCATAACAACTTTCTTTATTCCATTTTATATATTTTATTTCACAATACCTGCCTACTTAAAAACAAACTTTGAATTCCTAGGCTTTACGAATACGAACTTTCGATCTGTCGCAAATCTTACGCTATATTCGTGGGATCTCTACGTATCTAATATAAATATGCATAATTATCCGTACTTATGTTCAGATGTAGGGAACTTACGAATTGAATGCCGATCTCCATATATCACGACAGACACCATTAACTAGAACTTGGCCGGGTTTGCAGTTATCTGGAACTTGGATAACGCTTCGGAGCTCATCTAAATTACTAAATAATGGTATGCAATTTAAAAAACACATTTTAATAAAACACGTTCAATAGAATCAAATCATTGTCTCACTTGCTCTTATACAGAGAATATGTAAGAAAATTATATAATCTTGGAGATCCCAAATCAGAATGATAAGACAAACTCAATAAATAATAATTTTCGCCCTACCAAAATCTATAACCCTTATGGTCTCCATATTTATTCACAAGCCATGTTGAATGATAAACTGGTGCTGTGGATTATATTAATATTAACCTCTTACATATTGCCTTGCGTTGTATTGCATTATGGTCACTACGTTATGGTTTTCGCAAATATTATGACCATGACTCGCAATCTCTTGATAGAGACTACAGTGGATCCCCGTCCGTTTTTACCAAAAAACATATATCATCACTTCTCTTTATTCTATTAACTTAAAACCACAACACCGTCCTATTTAAAAACAATTTTGAAATTCCTAGACATGACGAAGACGAACTTACGATTCATTGAAAAACTTACGCTTCATAGGTTATATATAAGCTAGGTACAATAAAAGAAACTGCAACAATTAACGATGACGAATTATCCGTTCTTATATTCTGACGTAAAGAACTTACGATATGAATGCTGATCTCCATATATCACGGCATACTCCATTAACTAGAACTTGGCCGGGCTTACAGTTATCTGGAACTTGGATTACGCTTCGAGGTTCATCTAAAGTACTAGAAAAGGTTCAATGATTAATTACGAGAAGAAAGTAACCCATAAACCTCTACAACGTTCTTGTGAATGTACGAAGAAGCTGACCACAGCGGGTAGGGATCGCATCCAGTTGAATGAAATACTTTTATTTTTCAACGACAGGAAAATTCTGATATGATAAACGCAATATTTCATTGCAGATATTGTGTCAGAAGCTTTTTGTTCGAATTGAAAAAATATTCCCTTAAAAAGTGTATTTAACAAAGAACCCTCTGTCTAAAACCAATAGAAGCCTAGCAGTAATATGAAAAGAGGATATACATTATAATATGCTTTTTTTGGACAAACGGTTATATTAACTTGAAATTTTTTATACCTTAAAAAATTTGGTTGGAGCTAGTCTTAAACTAACTTATATTATAAATGCGAAAGATTCTTTGATTGTTCGTCCTTCTTTCACGTCGCAAAAGATCTGATTTATGATATGATTATTTTGTCTGGGGATAGTCAGGAGACTAGAGAGTGAGATAGGCTACTTTTTATGCTATTACTATTATGATGCACATTTCGATCACTCCGAAATTTATGAATTCCAATAGATTTGGAGAAATATCAAAAATGTTACATGCTATATGAAAATTACAAATTTCTCTCTGACCACGCTGGTGAAGTCGCCGGCGAAATCTAGTATTATGAAAAAGAAAGAATTGATTGCTTGTCTGAAATAATTTAACACTTAAACTGATGAACAGATTTCAACATACTTTAACTGATAGAAATCTCTATTTTTTCTGATTCTTTTAAGGGAACCTACTTAAAAAGGCAGAGGTCAATTTGTTTTCTATAGTAAACGTCACTCCAAATTCTCAAATGAGACCAAAATCCTATCAAAGATAAAAACAATCACGTATATCGGTTGAAAACGAACGGAGTAATCTGATAACAAGACTATAAAATACTGTCGAATTAAGAATTCAACGAAAGAAAAATCGACGTTTTTTAAAAAAGTCAGTTAAAACGACAAGTTTTTCTAATAATTGTATAAAAATACAGCACATTACACTTTATAATACATTTTTACTGGAAACATTAGGTACTACATAGTATTATGTTGTCTGTGGTAATACTATGCTTTCTACGACACATATTTCCCAAAATATTATTAAGCAGACCAAACACGAATGTTTAGACGTTATTTCTAGTTTAAAAAAACTATAAATATGTATTATCATACGATTTGAATGCAGATCTCCATATATCACGACATACTCCGTTAACTAGAACTTGTCCAGGCTTGCAGTTATCTGGAACTTGGATTACGCTTCGAGGTTCATCTAAAGTACTAGAAAAGATTCAATGATTAATTACGATTATGTAATCACTGCGTTATTAGTCTTCGCAAATATTATAACCAGGTTCCGGAATTTCGATTGAGACTTCAATGAATTCCTCCGGATCTTCGACCGTTATCACTGGAACACACATAACCTCCCCTATCTTTATTACATTTACTTAATTCTACGTCACTTTGCTACTTAAAAATAAAATATAAAAAAATCCTAGGCATGACGATTACGAACTTACGATCCATCGAAAATCTTATATTAACTATGATCTAATAATCTTATATATTCTTATACAATCTTATACGTAACTATCCGTACTTGTATTCTGATATAAAGAACTTACGATATGAATGCTGATCTCCATATATCACGACATACTCCATTAACTAGAACTTGGCCGGGCTTGCAGTTATCTGGAACTTGGATTACGCTTCGAGGCTGATCCAAATTACTAAAAAAGTTTCTATCATTAATTAGGAAAAGGACGTAGCCTATAAACCTCTACAACCTCATGAGAAATGTACCAGAAGAAGCTAGCTGAAGCGGTTTGCGATCGCATCCAGAAAGTATGGATATGTCACACTGCCATATTTAATCAACAGGGAACACATATCGTGTCCCGAACTACTGTTTCGAAATAAAAATAATGTTTTGATGAACAGACGTTAATCGCAGAAGCCAGCTTCGCAGTAGCTTATCAGGTTACGAAGAATAGGACCGGAAACAATGCAGGAAAATATTGCAAAAAAATTTAAAGAATATGCTTTTTCGAACCGTTGACTACATTAAAGAACTCTTGATCACCATTTTGACAGAATTATCCGGTACTTCCATTCCTATCCGGGACTTGCATTCCAATAGCATACTTATTACCATTTCAATCAAGAAGAGTAGGTATCTATCACCCACATTAGTTTTTTAGAGTGGCACTGCTGGTAGGTTATTAGGTACCAACTACGAAAACTTGTCTATAACGAAATGGAATCGATTTTACTCTGACCCAATGTGTAAAGAGAAATGTTTATAGAAAAATTACACTGTATAGTAAGTAGGTTTTTTTTTATGTCATAGCGGTTGGTTCGCCTACTGGTAAACGATCACCACCGCCCTGAACATTCGCAGAGGCTCAGAACTCTGAGAATGCGCTGCCCGCTTTTAAGGGATAAGGAAAGGATTAATGACTGGAAAGACGGAATGGACTGGGAAGGGCCAGAAGAAGGAAATAGGCCTCCGGTAAGTAGATTAACCATTATTAGCCTTACACGTTTAAGGGCTTAAATACTTATATTTTCAATCCATATTTTGAAATAGGACTCAGCGTTTATTTACCTATATTTGTGTAGGATGGGATGTCAGGGGTATTTTTTTATATAACTCTAGGTACCAACGATATACATAAAGATATCAATTACAAAAATAAAGTGATCTACTTACGTTTCAGAACGCCTCCATATATCGCGACAGACGCCATTGACAAGAACTTGACCGTCAGGACAGTTATCTGGCACATGTATTACATTCCGATCTTCGATTGATCTATTAGTTTAAGAAAAATAATTAGTAGTTGTTTGAGTACTTATACTCTAATGCAAAGTTGTGTATTCAGAATCAAATTCAAAAATACTAGACCGCACTCCTATTCGACAAGACATCCATGCACATTAAAAAAAACAGGGATATTAATGACCTATATTATGTTTTAAATGTAATTTGAAAAAGGCGACCGGCGGTCCGCCCAGGCTTCGCCCGTGGTTTATATATAACCTATAGCCTTCCTCAATAATCCTATCTTACACTGAAAGAATTTTTCTTATTATGAATTTCAAATTCGGACCTGAGTTCCTGAGATTAGTGCGTTCAAACAAACAAACAAACACAAGTATAGATTTAAATAAAAAGTTTATTTCTTAACTTTGGTCATTCTATTTATTTTGAATTAAAAAATTACGTCACTATATGACGCTAAATCAATCTTAATCTTAGTTGTATCGCATAGCACCTATCGGCTATACAGTTTTTATTTTTATTATTCATTTATGTATACAATTTCTTAGTAACCGCTTCGATTGTTTAGATACATATCATAAATGTAAGTTGATTGTGAAATTTTCACATTGAATATCTGCGATAGAAGTTACTAGATTATGATAATGGTAGGTATAGATTTATGTATAGACCTAGTTGCATATGAAATAATAATACCAGTTAAAAAGTCTGTTATTTGTGTTTATAAGCTAATGAAGCGAAAGGCATATAATGTTATGTAGAGAATGAGATGCGTTCATAATGCGTTTATAAATAATAATAATAATTAACTATGTAAATAATAATCACTATTATTTATGTATTTGAATGTTCTTTCATGTGCCTTCTTGTCATTTAATTAAAAATAATAAATTTAGTTAGAGAGAGATAATTTGATTTTAAAAAGCTTCTGTTACCTGGATACGACACAGGAATTGAGATTTGTGTATCAACAAATAGCCAATTTAACCCAGTCAGAGTAAGTATTAATACAACATTAATAATATTATTGTGATAAAGGTTGATTTTGCGGCGTTATGGTGTATTTATGCAGGTATTATTTAATAATATAAAACTGAATAGTTTGTTTGACTGATCGCGCTAACCTCAAGAAATACTTTCACCGTTAGTTATATTATGTACATTATACGTGTACCCTAAGTGGAACACACGTACCACGGGAGAAGCCAAGGAGGATTTACAAATAAATAATACAATATAGAGAAAATATGTTATAAATTGAGTTACTTACGTTTCTTGTGTTTCTTGATAATTTGGTCGCGCAATAGTAAATGGCGATAAACATAAAATTAATGCTAGGATTCTAAGCATGTTGTATGTTAAATATTAATGATGTTTAAAATGAAATTAAAGTAATTAACACTCGTGTTTTATAGCGACTGCAATTAACCGTGGAGAAACAATTTGCTACTAAAAAGTAATTAGCTTCCAGGTAGATTTATATTAACTTATCTATAATTTACCGTATAGCCTGAGATAAACGACGATATGTTATCTTATAGTCTTGACTGATTTCTTATTGATTGTTATGTATTATGCAGGTACTTATTGTTCTAAAACAATGAAATAACTACCTAACAAGTAGCTAAATCAGTCAACATTCCTCTCTAAAATACGCCATATTTTTGAAAACTTATTATTCTTACTAGCATTATACAGGCGAAAATTACTCTGTCTGTTTGTCTGTCACGTCACACCGAAAGCAAAGAAACAATTTGGATGAAATTTGGGACAGATATAGTTTGATACCCGAGAAAGGACATCGATTATATCGGAAACGCGAACTATGCGAGGATAAACCTTGCGAAAAGCTATTTTTGTATAAATGCAAGGAAGTATAACATGCAAAGAAAGTAGGGCAAATGCGCAAGTAATGTGTCTTTGTAGACAACAATGCCTGATAAAAACTGAAGATATTCACAAAAGGTTTGTAAAAAATACATAACTCGCTCGGGTTGTCTCGCGAAGCACGTGACCCATGAGTGAAAACAGAAATAAAATCGGTGCAGTAATTTTTGAGTTTATCGTGAGCAGATAGACATACAGACGCGATTCGAAGACGCCTATATCATTTCGCCGTCAATCCTTTCCTTCTCCCTTTTTATAAATAATCTTCTGGAATCATATCAAAACTTTTTGAAATTCCATGCTACTTAGCTTCAATTAAATTTACTTGGAAACCCTCGGACCATTAACAATTCCTTCACATTAATCAGTATGACATGATGTAGGTACCTATTAAGTAAAATGAAATTATTAAAATATTAAACATTTGTTTTTCTTGTCTTCTATAATAGGCAGGCCCCATTAGTCAAAATTTTTTTTCTTGCGTTAATTCCTGTGATCTGATTGCTGATGATCTGATTCTTTGATCTCGGCAAATTTTAAAAGATTTTTTCAGTATTATGAGTCATAAGATATATCTATACATTTAGTTATCTATGATCTATACAATTTTCAATACTCATATTAAGGAGCTAACAAGCATAAGTGATACATCCGCTCCTAAATAATGGATGAATTACTACGATTTCTCGCTGTGTAGTATAGGGGACTTAATGTTTTTAATATCAACTAGATTTAATTAATAAAATATTGTTATGTAAACTATACCTAAAATCATACAGGTTAAATGAAAAATATTAAGGTGTTAACTATATTCAGTTAACACCTTAATATTTCAAGGTGTTCTTTAGTTTATAAACTAACTAACGCAGACTGCATAAGTATCAGCTTGTAACATAATAATATATAAGGGTTCGTAGAATATTATTGATTTACTGAAGTCGTTTGTTTGCGCGTGTCATTCAAGTTTCACCTCGACGGCGAGCAAAGGTAAGACTCATACTATAATAACACCGCAGTTATAGGGCAGTTGACCAATTTATTTCCAGAAGCATTGTATGCGGCAAGTGTTTGTGTCGTGCCTGTATTTCTTGATACGCCATATTATTTTTGTGCTTTTTAAACTCTCAATAGTATAAATTTGAGTGTGCTTGTAATGTTAGTAACACTCAACTACGATGGCTAAATTATTTTGTAAAATATTATTGTTGTTTTTGTTAATGACAATCCTCATTGCCGAGGGAAAGAAAATATCGAGGAGCAGAAGTTCCAGTCGCAGTTCCAGTAGTAGCAGCAGTAGAAGGACTAGTAATCATCCGGCACCGACGTCGTTGAGCCATTCACAAGCATCTGCTCCAAAGCCAACGCTTTTTGGATGGCAGGAAAAATCTGCTCAGAAAACTCAGAAATCCCAACCACGCCAGTCTAAGCCAGGCGAACAAAAACATTCATATCCTTCTAGTAAGACTGGTTTATCTGGAAGTGATCCACCAAAGAAAACACAGGTTCAATCGGAAAATATCCAGCGCAGTAATGTTCCAAATCAGCAGTCAGTACCACAACATACACCTACAAATGGACATTCGTATCCAACATCAAATGGCCTATCGGGCAGTTCTGGAACAGGTGTTAATAATCCTCAGGGATCAGGGCATTCTGGAGCTAATTTAGCACATCATCAAGTTCAATCGGAAAATATCCAGCGTAGCAATATACCAAATCAACAAACAGCACAACAACCTGCGTCATATGGTGCTAATAGTCACTCATATCCAGCATCAAATGGTCTATCAGGGGGTTCTGGAACTGGCGCAGGTTATCCTCAAGGCCCTGGACTATCTGGTTCTAACGTGGCACCTCCAGCATATCAAGCATCAAACTCATACAAACCACAGAGTCCAACAAATAATCTAGGAAATGGTTATATACACCCTCAAGGTCCACCACCACCATATCCAGGCATGGGAAATAATTATAATCATCACGGACAACCTCATCAATATTCAGGTTATGGAAATATTGGAAATAGTTATGGTGGATATGGCGGAGGATATGGAGGTCCACAGATGCCTGGTTACTTCGGCGGTTATTCGAATAATAAAGGTTTTGGTGGCATGAGTCGTCCTGGGAGCGCATTAGCTGGTGTCGGAATTGCTGGAGCAGGAATAGGAACCATATTAACTGGGCTGGCGTTATGGAATTTAGCTAGATCAACGGGACATCGTCATCACACTGTTATATATGATAACAGAGGACAGCCTGTTGCAGTAGCACCTGTTAATGGTACAGATACTTCTGTGTCCGATTCTTTGTTAGCTGATTTGGTCAATTGTACCTTAACCATCAGTACAGATAATGCAACTGAAGTTCTTGCCATTCCTTGTTCAATTGCAACTTCATTTACTCCAGATGCTGATGATAAGGATGTAAAAGTTGATACTCCAAATGATAATACTAAATGCACTATAACAGTGGTTACAAAATCCGCTAAAGAGTTTATGACTACAATACCTTGCTCAGTGCTTTTAAATACAGCAGCTCAAAATAATGTGACAGAACCACCACCAGAAAATTTTACTGAACAGACAGCTAACATTACAATTTCAACTGTCGATAATGATACAAATTCACCTTCAGCATTAAAACTTTCAAGTTCTAAAGAAAATATAGATACTGATTCACCAACCGTCTATAACTGTGCTTCAGAACCGGGTGATATACGGGATCCCATTAATCCGTGTTTTAGTATAAATCACAATTTAACTGTGGTTCCCCTTGCTTCTTCAGATGTTTAATTGTTATGCTTATTAATTCCAAATCAAATAGGGAATTCTTAATGATATTATAATGCACTATTAAATTTATATTAAACAAAATTTGTGTTTCTTTCTACTAAGTCCGTAAAAATATCGCATCTCACACCATTTATTGAGACAATTAACAATTTTTACGAATTAATCTTAGAACGAATAAATCATTACGTTCATTTTAACAAAAATCTTATTAAATTTATAATTTAAAGTACTTTGAGACCATGAAAACTGATCAATGCCTTTATGTAAAGAATTATGCAAGTTATTTAT
>NC_052121.1:4570023-4570089 GCF_012273895.1 Zerene cesonia | reverse complement strand
AATTTATAATTTAAAGTACTTTGAGACCATGAAAACTGATCAATGCCTTTATGTAAAGAATTATGC